>NC_042299.1:1581628-1788739 GCF_901000725.2 Takifugu rubripes | reverse complement strand
CGAAATGTGTCATATCCAGAAGTTCGCAGATGACACAGCCATCGTTGGATGTATCAGAGACGACAAGAGGAGGAGTACCGGTGCCTGGTGAGGGACTTTTTGCCTGGTGCCACAACAACAGCCTGCAGCTCAACACCTCCAAAACTAAAGAACTGGTCATTGACTTTGGGAGGACCGACCGAGACCTAGACCAGTTCAGATAGGAACGGAGGAGGTGGAGGGCGTGCAGACCTACAGATATCTTGGGCTGTGGCTGGACAACAGGCTGGACTGGACAAGCAACACGAGGCAGCTGTACAAGAAGACCCAGAGCAGGATGTACTTCCTGAAGAGCTCAGATCCTTCAACATCTGGAGGAAACTCCTCTGGATGTTCTACCAGTCTGTGGTCGCCAGCATCCAGTCCTACGCTGTGGTGTGCTGCGGGGGGAGTGCGACAAAAGCGGACCTCTCCAGGCTGGAGAAGCTGATCAGGCGGGCCAGCTCGGTGGTGGGGATGAAGCTGAAACCTCTGGCGACAGTGGCAGAGAGGAGGACTATTGACAAACTGCGGAGCATCATGGACAATGTCCGCCACCCTCTGCACACTGTCATCCACAGCCAGAGAAGCCTGATCAGCCAGAGGCTGCGCCTCCCCAAGTTCAGGACCAACAGACTGGGGAACTCATTCACCCCCCGAGCCATCAGGCTGTTCAACTCCTCACAGAGGGGAGGAGGGCCAACAGAAGGACTGGAACAATACTGCAATAACATAATACTGGGACATCCATTCATTCAGCTCATTCATTCAGTTCATTCATTCATCTATTCATTTATTTACATTTTTATAGTTTTATATTTTATATTTATATTCTATTTTTAATTTATTCTATTTTATTTCTTATTTTATTCTATTTTTAATATCTTTAATAGGTTTAATGGTGTGTAATGGTGGTGGGTAATTTTGTACAGTGCTGTACGTTTTTTTGGAGATGCTAATTTCCCTGATGGACACCCCCTAAAGGGATCAGTAAAGTACTCAATCAATCAATCAATCAATCAATCATCAATCAATCAATCATCAATCAATCAATCATCAATCAATCAATCCAGCAGCGGCGTCTTCCCCTCTGGACTGCATGAACTCTTTATTTCACTCAAAAGTGACAAAAAAGGAAGCAAAATCCGTCCCCTGCTGAGCCATCGGATTTCTGTGTGTAGGAGCAGGTCACCATATTCAGTTGGCAGCTCTCCAACAGAACCTTGAATGTTCTGAGCTGTTTCGCTCTGGAGCGGATGCTGTTGATGATCTTCACCACAGGAGTCATCACGTGCTCAAAGCCCATCACTCTGGCACATGAGGCCTACAGACAGTAGGAGCCCCGTCTGTAGCAGGAGCCCCGTCTGTAGTGGGCCGCTCATAGCGGGAGCCCCGTCTGTAGTCGGCCGCTCATTTTAGGAGCCCCGTCTGTAGTCGGTCAACTCCCCTCGTTATTTGTGTCAGCTCCCCTCGTTATATGTGTGTCAACTCCCCTCGTTATGTGTCAACTCCCCTCGTTATATATGTCAACTCCCCTTTATATGTGTCAACTCCCCTCGTTATATATGTGTCGACTCCCCTCGTTATATATGTCAACTCCCCTCTTTATATGTCAACTCCCCTCGTTATATGTGTCAACTCCCCTCGTTATATGTGTCGACTCCCCCTATTTCCAGTTTATGTGATTTAAACAAGAATAGCAAACAAAATAAATGAGATGCAGCTCATTGGTCAGTGGTGCTATTTGAGCTATTTTTAGAACAGGCCGGTGGGCGACTCAGGTGGTTCTGACGGGCGACCGGGTGCCCGCGGGCAACGTGTTGGTGACCCCTGGTCTAGTGAACCAAATTGAACCAACTGAAAACCTAACAAATATTTTACAATATGATCAGATAAATAAAGCAATAGTTTCTTATGGCTCTGTCAGTCATTTTTAATTTTCAAGAGGCACAAAAGACAAATTTGCTTTCTATAAAAATCCCCATAACATGAACATTAAATGAATGAAGCGGTATTATTCAAGGCACCATCAGTAGATTTTCTCATTTATCAAAAGTGGGCTAAATTTACCTTTACCTTTTAAACTTGAGCTGAGTAATATATTGTCAATGTGTTATTGCACCTTAATGTTCACTTGTTTGAGGCTGATACTTGGTGGTGTCTCATCTTTTGGACGAGTTCATCAATGTTGGGGGTCCGGCTCTGAGCTAAGGAACTCCTCACAATTGAGTGAAGGTGTTCAGCAGGAAGTCCACTTCTGTGTGATGTTGTGTTCAGATTCATCAAAGAAAGCAGTTGTTCCCGCAGGTCTGTGCTGCCAAACACAGGCAACGTTGGAGCAGCCTGGATGTGTGTCGGGGAGGAAACGGGCAAACTCCGCAGCACCCACTGCCCCGTGTTGCCTTCAGGGCATCACTGCATTGGAGCTCAATCACCTCCATTTGGAGCTTTGGTGCTGAGCTTTCCACCTCAACCTCAAAGGGACGGCTGAGCAGTTCAAACCTGCTTTTTGGTGCTTTTAAGTCAGTGACTCGGCGTGGGAAGTCAGCGGCGAGAACACTCATTTAATCAGCAAACTGTGCTCGGGAACACACTGGTAGAGAGCTTCTCTTTCAGGGTCTGGCAGCTGGGAAAGTGGCTCAAGTTTCCTTTGTGCATCTGTGCCTCCCACAGAGTGCGTTTGGTTCTAAAGGCCTTCACTGTACTGTACATATCAGAGGGGACACCACCCCGACCCTGCAGCTGCAGCTTCATTGCATTCAGATGACTCGGAATGTCCCACAGAAAAGCCGTTTCACACAAGAACCTTTGGTCTGGGAGTTGAGTTGTGTCTTTCCCTTTGCTGTCCAAGAACATCCGATCTCCTCAGGAAGCTGGAAACATCTTTGCAGCACCTTTCCCTGGCTTAGCCATCGCACCTCAGTGTGATGGGGCAAATCACCACGCTGCGTTTGCCACTGGCTCAGAAACGCCTTGAACTGGCGCTGAATTAAACCTTTGGCTCTGATAAAGTTCCCTGCGTGCGTGATGGTGAACATTCCATGTTCCATGTTCAGGGCTTCAGCACACAACGATTCCAGGTGGATGATGCAATGATGAGCTGTCAGTTCAGCCGTAACGTTTTCCTCCTGCATCTTCTCCCGTATCTTGGCCACCAGTCCACTCCTGTGTCCACACATGGCAGGTGCTCCGTCTGTTGTCCAACCCACCAGTTTTTCCCGAGGCAGCTCCATCTCATTTCCACATCTGGACACCTCTTCATACAAATCCTGTCCTGTGGTTGTGCCGTGCACAGGACGTAACGCCAGAAACTCCTCTGTCACGTTGAGGCTGGAGTCCCCTCTAATGTCGGTGCTCTCTCCACAGCCAGGGAAGATGCCTTGAAATCTTTCCCCTTTTTCTCCAGCTGCTCTTTTAGATTGAGGGACAACAATGGTGTTTCTGCTCAGGCTCCCGTTTCAAAAGAGTTGCCTTTTGTCTGGGCAAACTTGCTCACAAACATTAAGCATGCAGTGTTTGATGAAATCCCCCTCTGGAAATGGCCGGGCTGATTGAGCGATCTCTTCTGCCAGAATCAAACTGGCCTTGACAGCAGCCTCGCTTTGAGATTTGGCTTTTCTGAACAGAGCCTGTCCAGATTTGAGGCCTGGTTTTAATTCCTCAACCTCCTGTAGCTTTTTTCCATGTCCATATTCTTGTCTTTGTCCGCGTGTTTAGCTTCATGATGCCGTCTCAGATGATATTCTTTCATTACCGCCACCCTTTCTCCACACAGAAGACACCCAGGTTTCCCAGCTGCCTCCGTGAACATGTGCTCCCACTCCCACCTTGTTTGAACCCCCGGTTCTCAGTGTCCACCTTCCCTTTTGCCATTTTATGGGTATCTGAAAGTTAACTTTTGCTGTTATGCTAATGACTACTGATAAATAATGAAATGAAGCCACCTCCCGCTCAGACTGTCACCGTTGCATTGTGGGAAATGTAGTATTGGCCTGTGTAAAACATCTGCGGCCTGTGGGCCGGTTCTAATAATAAATCAATATCATCCCGGGGGCCATAGAAAACCCTCGACCTTGACTCTGACATATGAGCTTTAAATGATTTCTTTTGACTCCCATTTATTTGGCTGTTTGGATATCATCTTTGCTAGTGTGTGTGCGCGCACACTCTATGGAACTGGCATAAAGGATGTTAAAATTAGTCTAAATTAAATAAAAATGCATCCATTCCATTCCCAACAGGTGGTGTTTGATTAGAAACTCTTTCTGAACTCTGGTGCTCTGAAACATCTCCGCTTCCATTTTCAGCTGTTTTTTTCTCAATAACATCATCATCCATCCAAATCGTGGTCCTGTTGGACCACCAAAGGACAAACACTTTCCATTTAGCACGGACAAAAAAACCCAAATCCTGTTTAGCAATGAAGCTGTGGGGAGTTTGAGGAGCGTTTCTGAGGAACACGCTGCCATATTGGGTCCAAGCTGCTGGGGTTTTTGTTGTTTCCAGGTGAATCGGTGGGCAGCGGCGTTACCGCCTGTCTCTGCCCCCCCCCCCCCCTCTCCCCGTGGTCGTGGTCACGCCGGGCATCTTTACTGGTCCCGTTTTAAACAGGTTCTGTGGGAACAGGTGTTCTCCAGAACTGTATTCCAGGCTGCTGTGCTGAAGGGCTGTTTTCAGTAGCAATAGAGCCAGAGTGTGCCTGCTCCATATGAACCCCCCCAGGCCGTGCTTTCCTCCTGGCTGAGCCATAATCAGCTCTGGATGGACTGGTTCACGCTTGGACTGAGTCAAGATTTGATAGCTTGACTGATTCTTACAGTTTTGGATCAAACCCCCATCTGCTGATTCCAGGAGATCTTTAAAGGATCTCAGAGCTTCAGATCTATGAAGCCTGCTCAGCCCCCGGCAGCGCTGATGAAACCATTTCATTCCTTCAAAAAAGCAGAACATGAAGCTCCAGAAAAGGTTTTTGGATCAAGTTTCCAACAGAACGAGGACAAGTGGGTAAAAGCGCCACTTTAAAGCCTCCAGGCCTCAGAACACATCCACCTTTAGGATGCCTGACTTTAGAGGATCGTCGGTTCGCTCCGAGCACAAGAACAAACATGTTTAACCTCAGTCCAAGAACATCTGACCTGAAATGATCAAAAAGCTTCAGCGTAAAAAGATGGTGGAGAGAAAGCTGCTGGGAGGTTCTCAGAAGAGAAGTGGCATTAAAGCCAGCTGGAAGAGTCCAGCCTGCTTCCTGCTCCTCCAAACAGGCGTCTCCACACCAACACTGAGGAACACGGGCTTCTGTTCTTCCTTCTTCTCTTCTGACTATTGTGTGTTTGATGAATGCAGCATCCACTCACTGTCCCCCCCCCCCCCCCCCCCCTCATTTACACTGCTCCTGGTTTCACAATGCTCCTCAGACAGATGCAACCAGAGACACTGATGCCGTCAGACAATAAACCGGAGTGTTGTTGTGTCCGGTTATTAACATGTTCCATGCTTTTCCTTCTGCAACAGTTCATCACACCTGCTCAGGGAAACCTCGGTGTAAAGGAGGTGAAGCCGTGCCTCAGTGACTCTACTTTGGTGTTTTAGAAACTAACAGTTATTAGATGAATATACAGTGTGCACGTACGCGCACACGTGTGTATGAACACTTAATACACGCGTGTGCGTGGATGTAGACTTTTTAGTACTTTGGGTTCATAGACTTTTTAGTATTTTGCAGCTACGTGTCTGTATATAAACCAGATCCTCCTGTAATAAAGAACTAAAGGCTGACTGTTGTCACGTGACCGGTCTCCATCTGTGTCCGATGATGGAACCTGCCTGGAACATCTGGTCCACAGAAAAAGCAAAACAGCTCACAGAACTGGTCCAGTTTAGACCCAAAAATGACAATAAATAATGAAAATGTGTGACGCAGTAGAAAAATGGACGAACTTTCTATTGGTCATTGACAGTTTCAGTCGTCATCAGAATTCATCAGAAATATTGAAACCAACAAACTACACACAGAACCGCAAAGTTTAGAGCTTAAAGGGAGCGACAGGTGAAGATTTAAAGCTCAACGCAGCTGAAGAAGTTCAAAAAGGAGAAATATCATGTGGTGCTTTACCGCCACCCGGTGGACACGCGAGGAACTGCAGACAATAGTTATAAACGCGTCCGACCACATTCTGCTCTGCTGCTCCTCCTGGACTCCAGGCTGCAGAAAATATGCTGCTTTTACAAGTCTTTCTAAATCTGCCAAGCATCATAAATCTTATTTAGTTAACCAGTTGAATAATGGTGGAGAATGGGTCCGAAAATCGTCTTTATTTAAAGTGAACAAGAACAGTTCGGTCCGCGTTCACAGAGAGCGCGGAGAGACCTCGACTGAGTCCCAAACAAGTCCCGCTAGGAAAACTCTCAAAACTAGTCAAGCCACAGAAAGTCAGGGTTTGCGATGAGGCCGAAACACTCCCGCCGCTGGCAGACGGGAGTTCTGTCCTAAATCTAACGGGAGATTGAAGAGAGACCGCAGGTGCGTGTGTCTGCGGGGCCAGCTGTGGCTGATGAGCGGCTCCTCCACGCCCCCTGCAGGTAGACACCCGCAACAACGGTCCCAGAAACTGGGAACCCAACAAACCAGTTTTTAAAAGTATTCCGTTCAGACTAAGCAGGAAGACTGAAGACCGACAAGGTGAGTAAACGAAGAGCATTATTGAAAAGAATTGACAGTTGTGTTTGGAGATAAAAAAACAAGATTTGAATCAATGAGACTTCATATTTAGTTTTAGCACAAATCATCATTATACATTATAAATGAATAGGTCTTATTTAACTTTCTCATAGTCTGGCTTTAGTTATAGTCTAATCGTCTTTCTAAGTGAAGTTTAGTTTATTTTTCTGCTCTTTGCTACTGATCCTAAAAGAACTTTAAACCCTCCCAGAACGCTTTAATGGTCGTAATATATACGTCATAAGGCTGTTGATTAGGTTTTAAAAGTGAAAGTATTCTGTTCAGACGAAGCAGGAAGAGCGACATTTTTGTGACAGGTGAAAAGCTCTTAGAGTTATTAGAGTTGTTCAACAGTCCAGGTTACAGCTGGATATTTTGGTATTATTTAAGACAATAAACTTTAAAAAATAATTAAATAAATCAACACAGGATCACAGGACACCAACAGGATTTTGGGTGAATGTTGCACGTTTTCTCCCAGTGGTTTATTGTTCTATGTTGTGGAACCACTGTGAAAGAAATGCAGGAGTGGGTGTCATTTCTTTCATCTATTTTAAATAGAGCAGTGATCTTTGAGGACTTGGATCATAGAAATAATTGAAGAGGGGAACAAAGGAGGGAAGTTAAAAAGTCCTGACTAGTATGTTTATGTAGCACCAGATAATTTAGTGGCTGAGCTGAAGACAGTCCTTTCACCATGTTGGCCTGTGGAAAACCAGTGTTGTCGGCCCGATGGACCAGCGTCCCCGTCGTTGCCGGACCACCATTGGCCACCAGTTGGGTTTTGGGATCAAAGTGGGGGCGTTTCCTGTATCCGGTTCTCCTCACGGATCCATGACTACAACATGTTGCTGCAAGTGCAGAGACGTTTGCTCTGGAAAGAACTTTAGAGCACATTCCGTGCTGCAGGATGAGGGGCTGGAAAAGGAGCCAGTTCTTTTCTCACTGCAGGGAACAGTTAAAAAAAGCAGCTTAAACTCTGAAAACATGAAAATTATACAGAGACATCATTGATTTATTGATTCAGTTGTTATCCAGAATGGATTAGAAATGTTCCTGTTTGATAAAAATGCAGTGAATTGGGATTATTTAACTACAACCTCTACAGATTATTTACCTTCATCACAGTCTCATCACTATTTCTGATGTTTCCTCAGGATGGACGAGGACAGAGCAGAGTCCACAGTGCCCAGCTGTGTGTCCCTGAAGAGTGACTGGTCCAAAGACCACCCTATAAACTTCGGCATTGGACCTCAAGGCTCACCTTTAAAGTAAGGTTTTCTGAACCACATAACTCTGCCTTAGAACATTTCACAACCATACAAAACATCATTTTGTAGGTATTAGCCTCCACTATCGTGAAAAATGAAATTCATCAGGTCCTTAAAATGAAACGGTGCACCAACATGTCAGGCGTTCGCTCCCATTAACTCCCATGTTAATTTTAGTGTGGTAAATCTTTTAAAACTGAAAATTGCTTCTGTTTTTAACTGGTCATTTCTCCTACATGGGTTAACATCATCTCACTAAAATTCCTAGGCATATATTTTAAAGTTTCCCAACAATATCCATCATTGCAGAGTGCTCCAGCTCTCCATTTAGATACGGATGGGTAAGACATGGCAGGTCTGTGCAGCTTGTTCTGCCACACTGTTCCACCACATGTCATGGAAATTCATTAAAAAGTCTATTTATAAGGCTCCTGGTTCTAATAAACCCATAGACAACAATATCAGTCATTTCTAAATGGTTGAAATAAGCTTTTGAATACGCGTGACCTCTGTGCTATTTAATGATCAGTTTCAGAGACCAGACGACTGTATTTGGAGCATAAATGGAGAACTTTTGTTCTATTCTATGAGTTTATATTCCTGATTTGGCACTTTTATTTTTAACATAAATTCACAATGAAGAAAAGCCACTAAACACTTAGATCAAATACACTTTTCTCCAACTAAACGAGCTTGTTAGAACGTAAATAACTTTATATTTTTTGCTCAGTGTTCATTCAATCTTCAACTGTCAGAGCAAACTGAAAGTAGAAGTGAATGCAGCCTTTCTTAGGCGTTGCTAACGCCCAGTAGACATGTATAACCACTATTCCCATTTTTGACAGCTATCAGAAACGGTCTGCTTCCATTGGAGATTCCTCCTGTCCCAAGGGTGAAAACAAACGGAGAACTGAACTGCAGACCGCCGACCTGAACAGCAGCGTCTCACGTAAGCTCGTACATTTGTATTTATAAGATACTTTTGGGTCGGAATAAAGGAACAACTTGTGTATTTACAATGTGCAAGAGAAGATCCAGAGAGCTCTTGTTTGGTTCCACTGGAACCCCTGGACCCTCTGAAGACCTTCCTAAATGCTTAGACAGTATTTAGCAACATTTAGTCATTTAGTTCTGGAAAGTGTTAAAGAGCTGAAGGCAGGTGACCTTTACAGGACAATGGGTCTGCTGAGTATGATGTGTTTGGAGAAGGTTTGATGTGTTTTTCTAAATATCATCCAGCTTTTACCAGCTGTTTAGTCCAAGCAAACTCTTGGAAGACATGGAAATGGTTGTTATGGACTAAATTAGATTGAAACCCAATGAAATAAAAGAATAGGTGTACATAAGAAGACATAACATTTCAAACTGACAGTGAGATGGGTCATTACCCGACTGTTGCTTCTATCATTCAAACATGACAGAATATTTTCCAGTTGAGTACATCTGTGTTCCTGCTGTAGATGACAATTGTAAAAGGATTTAAAAGATTGTTTGTTTTAGAGGGTGGTGAACTGCAGGAGGTGATAGAAGGTCATAAGATCAGTCTGAAGAGAAGATGTGAACATGTGACTGAAGGAACTCATGAAGCAGGAAGTGGAACCCTGCTGAACAAGATCTACACTGAGCTCTACATCACTGAGGGACAAAGTGAGGAGGTGGACACACAACATGAGGTGAGACAGCTTGAGAGAACCTCCAAGAAGAACATCCAGGACACTCCAATCAAGTGCCAGGAAATCCTCAAAGTCTTATCTGAGCAACAGAGACACATCAGAGTGGTTCTGACCAACGGTGTCGCCGGCGTTGGAAAAACCTTCTCAGTGCAGAAGTTCAGTCTGGACTGGGCAGAAGGTTTGGAGAACCAAGACATCAGTCTGGTGCTTCCGCTCTCCTGGAGGGAGCTGAACTTGATCAGAGATCAGCAGCACAGTCTTCTCTCACTGCTTCATGTTTTCCATGACTGTCTGGAAACTTCTGTTCATCTTTGATGGCCTGGATGAAAGCAGATTTTCACTGGGTTTCAACAAGCATCAGCTCATCTCTGATGTCACACAAGTATCGTCAATTGAGGTGCTCCTGGTGAACCTCATCCAGGGGAACCTTCTTCCCTCAGCTCTCATCTGGATCACCTCCAGACCTGCAGCAGCCCATCAGATTCCTCCCTCGTGTGTTGACAGGATCACAGAAGTACGAGGCTTCACTGACTCCCAGAAGGAGGAGTACTTCAGGAGGAGGTTCAGTGATGAAGATCTGTCCAAGAGAATCATCTCACACATCAAGGCCTCCAGGAGCCTCCACATCATGTGTCTGATCCCAGTTTTCTGCTGGATCACTGCTATAGTTCTGGAGGACATGATGACCAGAGACCAGAGAGGAGAGCTGCCCCAAACCCTGACTGACCTCTACTCACACTTCCTGAGGGTTCAGATAAAGAGGAAGAAGCAGAAGTATGGAGGAAAGCAGAGACCAGGGAAACTGACTAAGGCTGATAAAGAACTCCTTCTGAAGTTGGGTCTGCTGGCGTTTGAACATCTGGAGAAAGGAAACATCATGTTCTACTCAGAAGACCTGGAGCGATGTGGACTGGATGTCTCCGAGGTGTCGGTGTACTCAGGAGTTTGTACAGAGATCTTCAAGAGAGAGAGTGTGATCTTCCAGAAATCAGTCTACTGCTTTGTTCATCTGAGCATTCAGGAGTTTCTGGCTGCCGTCTACATGTTCCACCGTTACACCAGGAAAGACACAGCGGTTATAAATAAGTTCCTAGAATATTCTGAACCAATCACATCTCTTGATGGCTTCCTCAGGAGAGCACTAATGAAATCTCTCAAAAGTGAAAATGGCCACCTGGACTTGTTTGTTCGCTTCCTTCATGGTCTCTCTCTGGAGTCCAATCAGACGATCTTGGGTGGACTGTTGGATCAGACGGAGAGCCACCCAGAAACCATCCAGAAGGTCCTCAACAACCTGAAGGTGGAGAACAGTGATGAATTCTCCCCAGACAGAAGCATCACATCTTCCACTGTCTGATGGAGATGAAGGATCAGTCAGCCATCAGGAGATCCAAGAGTTCCTGAAGTCAGGGAAGAAATCAGAGAGGGAACTGTCAGAGATCCACTGTTCAGCTCTGGCCTACCTGCTGCAGATGTCAGAGGAGGTTCTGGATGAGCTGGACCTGGAGCAGTACAACACCTCAGATGAGGGACGACGTCGCCTGATTCCAGCTGTGAGGAACTGCAGGAAGGCCGAGTAAGTAAAGATTTTGGGGCCGGACATCGGCGTTTAAATCAAGCGAGTGGATCATGTCAGGTAGCAATACCCCCTCCAGTGGTCATTCCTTCAATTCTTTATCTCCATTGCAGCGTCCATAAATTAAAACAACAACAATTCATCCAGAAATGTTCAACACTGGCTGGATATAAGTTCAAAGGTCAATCCAGACAAACCAACATAAGGCAGGAATAATAGGAGCCACAAGTTAACTGACTATCATGAAATTACTGTCATGTCATTAAATAACTTTTGTTTGTTTGTATACATCGTATTCTAACGACAGAAAAACACATTTTAACTAATGACACGTGACTATTTTGCTTCATTTGTTCAACGTAAAAACAGCCGGCCTCGTTGGTTTAAATGGTGTTTTTAGGTCTTTGTGGCGGTTCCGTTTGGAGCCTTTATGTGACCCACAAAGTTGTTTGAGCCTTTCCACACCCGTTAGGTGGCAACTTCATCACTAGCAACAAAAGGTGCAGTGAAAAATGATTTGAAGGGAAACAGGCAGATAGAACAGAAGCTGAGGGCAATCGATGCAACCAGAGACTCTGATGTCATCGATCGGATCGCTGAATTAAGACTTGACGCACCATCGTACAAATTGGAGAAATGCAAAATATCCAAAGAGCCGATAGACAGATAAAAAGATGCACGTTTCTTTAAACCATTTGCTATAATCATTTTAAATATGAGTAATTATGAGCTGTTCTAAAATAAGACAAATATTGAGAATAATTCAGTTGCATTTCAGATCTGATGGTCGTTCAAACTGTTGCTCTACGGTGTTGAATTTAGCTTTTCCAGGAAATGAGCTACATTTGTGTTGAGGTAGATTCTCAGATAAGTTGATGAGAAATCCCAAAGTTTGACTCACTATTTTTATTTCATACACAACAGACTGTCTGATAGTTTTCTTTCAAAGAGTCATTGGGAAGTTGTGGCCTCAGCAATGACGTCAAACCCTTCTCATCTACGGGAGCTGAGCTTAAGCTGGAACCAAAGCCTGACAGATGCCGTAGTAAAGTTCCTGTCTTCTGCAATGATGCATCCAAACTGCAGACTGGAGACGCTCAGGTCAGGAGGCCTCTGTTGGTCTTTTCTAAATTTCTTTACATTTTCTGCTTTTCTCTTCATTTTCAGATTTAGAAATGTGTTTTTATTTGCCCCATTTATTCCTTTTCCAGGTTGTCGAACTGCAGTTTATCAGAGATCAGCTGTGGCTCTCTGGCCTCGGCGCTGAGGTCCAATCCCTCCCATCTGAGGGTTCTGGACCTGAGTGGGAACCAGCTGCAGGATCCAGGAGTGAAGCTGCTCTGTGGTTTTCTCCAGGATCCTCTCTGTGAGCTGGAGACTCTCAGGTCAGTCAGAGATGATCCAGTACTTTCCCAGCTGTAACTAGTTAGACAATAAATGTTTCCATGTTGATCTTTGTTATAAACGTAGTGTTACAGTGTCTCAGAAAAAAGACCACACAGGACAGATTTGCAGTATTAAATTGGTTGTGGAAATCTGTCCCATGTGAGGATGGTCATCAATGACTAGACAGGAAGTATCAGTTGTAGATTTGTCTTGTTTTATTTTAGGCTGGCCACAAAACCGCCCAAACATTCAGACCAATCAAAAATGGTTCTTCCTGTCTTTTAAAGATCAGAAGCAAACTAGAAACCCCAAAAAAGAAAGCTGCTGCAGTGTTGGCCATGCCCCTTCTCTACTGAGAAAAGCCATCCCAAAAAAGAGAAAAGCCCAAGTGTGAAGTGAGCACCCTGTTAACCTTGGTACCGAAAGCCTGCAGTCATTCTCATCTGAGGTGGCTTCATTCCAGCCAGAAGCCCAAACCTGCCTCCCTCTTAAAGGGCAGCAGGTCAGTCCAACCACAGAAACCTTCATGAAGATCTGAAGCTTTCAGCATCCACAATTGTTGCAACCTCACCTTCCATTGGAGTCAAATCAGAAGTCACAAGTTGATTCTACACCGATTCTACACAATGCAACCATTTTAAAAAGGTTTCCATGCATAAGTTTTCACACATTTTTATATAAATCTGTTTGTTCATCGCCTCCTTCTGTTGTAATGGTCATTAAAGAAAATGACCTTATTGGAGTTTTCTCCTCACAAATATGACTTTCTATGAACGATTGCAATAATGCAGCTTGCAATCTAAGACAATATGGAAGTAGGTGTATATAATCGTAGTGGAAGTAGCTCATAAAATAATACATTTGCTCTTCTCATCGAATCGCTCTATGTTATTAAAGAAAAACCTGCTCTTAGTCAACAACATCTAAGAGATCAACCAAAAATCCTAATTTTCTACATCTAATATAAAACAGTAGAGAAGACTCTTTCTGCAGAGGACACTGGTGGCAGGAATGCAGAAGTATCACCTGCTCAACTTGGAAGGTGGAGCAGAAACCACCAGCTGAGAAGGTCCTCAGCGAGAGGAAGTGGTGGAGAACCATGAAACTTGCTAAGCTCCACCTCAGCTCCAGAGACGGGCTGAGCTGGAGCTGTGGCACCAGGTATCGCCCAGAAGAGCCTCCAACAAACAAGCTCTTCTCTTGGGAGGAGAGGGCTTGAATCTCAGCTCAGTGTGCTTGTCTCTAGTAGGTGGCAGCTGCAGCTTTTCCTGAGGTCCTTGTTGATGCCCTGAGGGGAATTGATGCTCCTGCAATGTTTTTCTGGCAGCATTGAGCTTGCAGTGGGGCAATCAAACACACTGTGGGGGGGCTCTCTTTCCTTCTCTCATCTGGAGAACAAGTGACACCAGCTGCCAATCATTGTTGGAGAAATGTTGCAGTCAGGGGACTATGCGTCCAGACTATAGCCACCCTTCCAGCATCCAGCAGTGTCTAAAACCTTTGATTTGGTTTCACCAGAGAGTGTAGGGATTGCAGGGTCGCTGCAGCATCGCCCACAAGCTGTCAGGAGTGGGTCGCTTTGTCCCAACTCCTGACAAGAGTTGAGTGCTACTGAGAAATGTGGTCTCACAAACTTGGAAGGTATTTTGACCCACACACACTTTACATACGCTGTAGATCTTGTCCAACCGCCCTGAAAGAACCCAAAATAGGAACATACGGCAGATAAGCCGGTGCAGGACCAGAGGTTTGTTGCTTGTAAGCTGTGTTTTGCTCTGGTACATGTTGATTTTTATTTGTCTTCTCTCAAAATAATTGTTATTTTAGCCTAAGTGACTGCAGTTTGTGATCACCAGCTGTGATTCTGTGGCCTCGGCTCTGAAGTCCAACCACTCCCATCTGAGGGTTCTGGACCTGAGCTTCAACACGTTGCAGGATTCAGGAGTGAAGCTGCTCTGTTCTGGACTGGAGAGTCCAAACTGTAAACTGGAGTGGCTCAGGTCAGTCTTCATTTTTCTACCTATATACCAGCTGCTAAGATGGTGAAGTGAGGCTGTTCTCAACACTGCTGTGATGCACCACATTAAAAAAAATTCCTTGGAATATCGTGAATTCAGGTCTGACCCAACTAAGAACTAACGTAGGTTTAGTACTGACGCAGATAACATGCAGCCCTGCTCCGTATAACCTCATCCTGCATTTTTCAGATTGATTGAGTGCAGTTTTATCAGAGATCAGCTGTGGCTCTCTGGCCTCGGCGCTGAGGTCCAATCCCTCCCATCTCAGAGAACTGGACCTGAGCCTCAACCAGCTGCAGGATTCAGGAGTGAAGCTGCTCTGTGGTTTTCTCCAGGATCCAAACTGCCGACTGGAAACTCTGAGGTAAACACCATTCTCAAAATGTCCATTATTCCATCCGAGGGTCCTCACACTTTCTGAGTGTGTGTGTTGTGGCCCAGTTCCTTCAGGAGGGAGGGCCACACGGGGACCACTTATTCATGATAAATGGATTTAAGGACAATGAAAAAGCCCACAGATGGTAACCAAATTAGACAAAACTAGGTGAGGGTGCCTGGTAGACACCAGCCAACGAGGAGGGAGATGGTGAGGGAGACAGGAAGTCATCTAAGACAGGTTGTACCTTTAAAGATGAGCCACAGGTGAGATGGATCTCCATGATGAGACGGGAGGGAAAGAGGTGGGAGAACCTGGGAAGAGTGAGGGCCAGAACAATATATATTCTCCTTTGGAACAGTGCAAACCTGAGAGGTTGGAATTGTGGTAATTACATATTACTATCATTTTTAACCTGTAACTAAATTAAATATTTACAGATCATGCCTTTGATTAACCTTTCAGATTAATACTGGTTTCACTTATAACCTTATAAAAGTTTCCCTTCTTTATTTAGATTAAGGCGCTGCAGGTTATCAGAGATCAGCTGTGGCTCTCTGGCCTCGGCGCTGAGGTCCAATCCCTCCCATCTCAGAGAACTGGACCTGAGTAAGAACCAGCTGCAGGATTCAGGAGTGAAGCTGCTGTCTGATCTCGTAGAGAATCCACACTATGGGCTGGAGACATTGAGTCATTTCTGGTAGAAGCCAGTCAACTCCCGCTCATCTGCTGCATCACCATTTTTTCAAGGGAAAAAAAAAGGGAAACGTGGGTTTGTCCCAGGCTTCAGCTTCCTTAAGGCTTAATCCCATTAATAATTCCTAAACTTCCAGGGGTTTTGAGCGCTAGCGGCTGGACGGATGCTTCTATTTTGTCTTGGCTGGAATAAAAGGGCGACTCTTCCCGAACCTTATCTGTTCCTGCCTTTTATGATTACTCCTCCAGCACAGAGGAAGCCCTGGCAAGGACTGAAGACGCCTTATCGGACCGTCCTCTCGGCCTCCGTGAAGCTTTCCCTCCCGTTCCGAGGCAGCTCTCTCTGTGAGCCGGCATCTCTGGACCCTCGATGATAATCGTCGGAAACCTTCACACCTCTTCCGGCTCCGCCACCGACAGCCGGAGCTTTTCCGGAGACAGTTTTTCCCCTTTCTGACCTCGACGTGACCCCGATTTCCTGACGAGCTCAAGTTCTTGTGACTTTAATTGTAACTTAATAAGCTAGCAAAGCTCCAGCTCCAGGAAAACAGCTAATTAGCTTTCATGTATTTTATGCTGTTGGTTTTTTTTGTTTTTTTTCTTCTTTGATTTTTCTTCTTCAAGATGAGAAAGAGAACGACGTCAACATGAAAGGAATGATAAATGAACGGGTTTAATCCATAAGTTTACACTTAATAGCCTAAGACAGACACTCGCTCCAGCCGATCAGAACGCGCTTGCTCGCTGCTTTGATGCTCTTTAATGATTTCAGGGATGATTCCATCACAAAGGAGAAGCTGAAGAAAGTCGAAAAGAGTTAAATGCGCACGTAGATTCGGCACAGACGGCAGCTTTCACTCTGAATATGATTCCTTTTGTCATTTTGACGCACAGATTTTGGGCAAAGGTCAGATCTGAGCAGACAAAAACCTTTTAGCATTAGCGTAGCTCCGGCTCCAGACGCCAGCCGCTCCTTTGTTCAAAGGAAATGTCACAAAAGTTACGTCAAAAATATCTATTTTCATCCGTCTCTCGTCTTCTTTTAGCCTGACAGTTGCTGCTCAGGGCACCGTGATTACACCAAACTACAGCCAACCGGCTTCACTAGTTAGCATCATCACTCCATAGCAACGACGTTTGGAGGCTGGACTCCCAGCTGGGTCAAAGGTCACCGGCATGGCGAGCTATTAACGGTTCAGAGAAGCTGTTCGTGGTAAAAGTTCTGCAGATTCTTCACATTCGCGTGTGTTGTTGATGAACGTTAAAGGCGTTAGCCTGCGTCTCGTTCGTAGCATCTGTATGGATCACCTAAAATGTTGTCGAGATTTGACTCGCATCAATTTAACTGCAAAAAAGGGTTTCACTTAATTAGCCCTCGTCAGGTCTAGCGAGGGTGATCCTAGCTGACTATAGAGATGCCCTTAGCTGTTAATGCTAGGCTAAATTCTCAACAGGCTAAAGGTTTTACCTTTGTTTCTCTAATTACTTATTACTAATAGGGAGGGTCTAACATGGTGGAGTCCAACCCCTTTCTTCTGATACGACCACAGTTGCTAGCTACAGATGCTACGTCCTATCTGTGCCGGTCACTCTGGTCGTGGTTCACATTCAAAACGCAGTTGCCCCGGCGGGGCAGGAGGGTCGCCGTCGGGCCTAATTACCTCTTTACCGAGACGCAATCTCAGCACGTCTCGCATTAATCTGCCGCTTTGATCTCCAGGTGATGTCATCAGTCCCAGATTACGAAGCTAGCCTAATTAATCTGAATAAACGGCGCCAGTTTGAGTGTCGTCTAAGAGCGTTCGGCCTTTCCCTCTGTCGCTACGCGGAACGTTTCGGGTTCCGGATATATTCCCGAGGACACTTTGACCTCTGTGTCGCTATGGTAACCACCTCAGCCACAGAATATGGTGGCAAATTGATGTTGGAAGCGGCAGCTCTTCCTCCGCCGTGCGTCGGTGTGCGTGCTGCTCTGTATGTGTTATATTTAATGATGTGTTTCTTTGCTGCGGGAGCCTCCATATATGCAGATGTTCTTCGCTAGCTTAGCGACACGACCAATTTTGCCAAATCTGCCGGCGACGGGCGCTCGGCGTGTTTAACGAACGGCTCCTTTTGTTCAACAGGAACTTTTCGAAGGCGTAAAACACAAACAAGGCTGCTTCGCTTTCGTCAGTTTTCACGTTCCGATTCCTTTTTCTTTTTTTTTCGGAAAACTGTGGAGAAAACGGACTCGTCCGGGTGGCTGGAGGAGAATCTGAGAGTGCTAATTAGACGCAGGCTGAGCCTCTTGTGTGCGATGCCTCCATTTTGAAAGGATCTGTAATATTCATGTTGTTAGCATTCGGGCTACAACTCCCCGACGTGCACGCGTGGCGTTCCTGTCGCAGTCGGGCTCTTTTTCCCGGCGCTGCGAATCGGAGCAGGTAGCATGAAGGTGTCGGAGGCAGGACGTGCGCGCTGCTTTGATCTCCTTTGATCCTCCGCACATGTGCATTCCCCACCTGTAAACGCCAATTGATGAATCGACTTTATCTTCTTTCCAATGAGCCAAACTCGGGCCGTAAAGAGCACTTTGCAAGCTTTTATTGGAGGATAGTATCTGGAAGCGCTCGTGCATAAATCATGTCGCTGTAACCTGCGTCCTTCAGCACAAAGCTCTGCATTTTAATGCCCAGAGCCCAGCGGCACAAAGCTGCGGCTGGGCGCCAGTCAGCTCGCTGCAGGGCTCACCTGCCAGCGGCGTCACAGCAGCCATTCATTACACCCGGGCAGGCGGCGGGGACAAGAGCAGGCGACAATCTGAAAGAGCCCCCCCGCCCCCCCCACCCGCATGTTTAAGGTGAGACCGCTCAGCTATTGGCGGCTGCAGAATCAGATGGCAGAGTACGGCCACTAGACTCCCCCCCCCCCCCCCCCCCCCACACACACACACACACACACACCGCTCGTTTAATCCTTTCACGAGCCACATCACCGTCAGGAGCTAGCGTAGCACAGGGCAGCACTGGACGCTAGCATCCTGCAGGCGAATTCTCTGCTAACAATTCCAACCAGGAAGCGTCTGATTTAAAAAAGCAGGCAAACTTTATGGTCTTGCAGCAGGGGGACAAGTCCCACATGCACGCTGGCACAGCCTGAGAGTTGGACCCCCCCCCCGTTCTGAGGAGCGAGCGGTTCACAGCTTGAACAGAAGTTGCAGAGCATTTTATTCTTCCGTGTGTAACCCAAGAGATCATTTTTTTGTTATTTGGACCATTATCATGTCCTGCTGACGAGTCCTTTCCTGCAGATTAAGGTCACGTTTCCACTGTCAGGTGACAGCTTCTGCTCCCTGAAGCAGGAGCTAGCGCAGCGCCCAAAAAGGCGTTCCTGCCTGTAAAACCCTCCATAAATCCAACCAGGAGGAGATAAGCCTCACACCCCGTCACCGACACCCAACAAGCGGGCTTCTTCTGAGCTAATTTAGTGGTTTTGTTACCGGCGCCAGAGCTAGGGGTCTCTGGTCCGGCAGCATGAGCCACTCAGGCAGCGGGCGCTGAGCGGCTGAGCTACGGTATAACTGTGGGTCCAGACACACGACACGAGAGTTGTTAGCTCACGCTACTGCTGCGCAGTGTATTTTATTCGTTGCCCATAGTTTAACTGAAAAGAACTGTACAAATAGTACATTTTACATACCTGTGGGTCCAGACACACGACACGAGAGTTGTTAGCTCACGCTACTGCTGCGCAGTGTATTTTATTCGTTGCACATGCGCAGAGCAAAAGCAGAGCGTAGACTGTTTGTCTGGACCCACCGGTGCCAAAACGGCAATGACCTCTGCGAACCATACAAAGGTCCAAATACCAAAATGAAAAAGAGGGGGTGCCTGTCAACACAACAAACCACATGTGGCCATTTCAGACCCACTACACTCTCCCCTGCTTCAAGAGATGTCTCCAGACATCTAGAACCAAACTAACAAAAATATTAAAAGAAAATGTCTCAAAACAGTCCAATTGTCAACGTACAGTTATGTGTGTATATGTATAAGTGTGCGCCAGTGTAGGTGTGTATGTATAAGCATGTGTGTGTAAGTGTGTGCAGGTGTAGGTGTGTATGTGTACAGTGAAGTCTGGTCTCGTCCGTCCTTCAAGTCTTTGTGTGTCTCTAGCATGTCCACACTGCTTGTGCAGGGTAGAAACAATGTTCGGGGACAGCTGGGTAAAAGGAGGGTATGGGACATGGATTGAGGGGTAATGAGAGATGAGACATGGGGTAAGGGGCATAGGCGAACATCAGGTTTGCACCTGGTCCCCAAAACTGGTATGATGGTTGTCCAAGAGTGTCATATGTGAGCATTTCTCGAGGTCTCTGTGCTCGAGCTGACCTCCTCACAGGTTGCACTTCCTCCTCAGACAGTTCCACTGCAGGCTCATCATTGTCCTCCTGCTCTCTTGAATCAGCCTCCTCCGCAGTGTCATCAGTTATGAGTTCTCCTTGCACTTCCTGAGCTGGTGGTGGAACAGCTGCCTGCTGATCTGGGACGGTGACAGGATCACGTTGTTGTTCAGTTGACCTTTCAATACGTCTCAGTGGTTGAAACTCTGGGGCTATAGGTCGGAGCTCATCTGGTGGGTTAGACTGAGGACTTGCCGGTCTGACTCTCCTCCTGCTATATACTGGGGTTGTTCGAAGGCAATATGTGTATTCCTCCTCTTCCTCAGAGTGTTCAGACTCCTGCTCCACTGTCTCTCTGTTGTTTCTGTAACAGTCTGTCTGTCTTTGTCTCTGTCTAGGTGCGGATTGACTCGGTGGGACTTCTAAAGGCAAATCATTAACAGGTAGCAGAAGGTTGCGATGCAACACACGGAGAGTGCGTTCTCCTGTTTCTGGTTGAACTCTGTAAACAGGTCCGTCTCCCATCTTTTCAACCACTCGATGAACCTTTTTCTCCCAATAAGCTCTAAGTTTGCCCGGACCACCCCTCTCCGACAGATTCCTGACAAGCACACGATCTCCAGGCTGCAGTGTAATACCTTTCACATGCTGATCATAATACTTCTTTCCCTTAGCTGAACGCTTCCCACTGGTTTCTGAAGCAATTTTGTATGCTTCCTGCATGCGTGAAGCCCATTTCTGTGCATACTCGTGCCTGGACCGTGGTTCCTCTTCAGGTTTCAAGTCAAAGAGCAGATCTACAGGCAAACGTGGAGCTCTACCATAAAGAAGAAAAAATGGTGAATAACCTGTTCCCTCATGTCTTGTACAGTTGTACGCGTGGACAATGTGAGGTAGGTGATCCTTCCACTCTGTTTTTTTCTCCTCCTGCAGAGTGCGGAGCATCTGTAGAAGTGTCCTGTTCAGGCGCTCGACAGGATTCCCCTGCGGATGGTAGGGAGTGGTTCGTGAGTGGGAAATTCCCGCGAGCTGCTGAAGTCTCTGGAAGAGACTGTTTTCAAACTCCCGGCCCTGATCATGATGTAGCTTTGCAGGGTACCCGAAGCGAGGGATAAAGTCATAGAAGATTTTCTCGGCTGCTGTTCTGCCAGATTTGTTTTTTGTGGCATACGCTTGACCAAACCGAGTAAAGTGATCTACCAGGACTAAAATGTACTCATAACCACCTTTACTCTGTTCAAGATGTAAATAATCAATTGAGATGAGCTCAAATGGGGCACTGGTTGTTATAGAACCCATAGGTGCTCTCTCTGGTCTGTTTGGATGTTTTTGTTTAATACACTGACACTGGCGAATCACATAATCTTCTATGTCCTGTTGCATAAAAGGCCAATAAAACCTTTCTCGTGCTAAATGTATGACTTTATCAGCGCCCACATGTCCCATGTCATCATGCAGGTGTTTTAACACGGTGGCCTTCAGTTTACTGGGGAGAACCAACTGTTTCCTCTGTCCTGTCTGTCTGTACAAAATCCCTTTGTCAAGTCTGAGTCTGTTCCATTCGTGTACCAGTCTGCGTGTTTCTCGTCCCATTTGTCTCTTTCCTTTATCCTGAGGACTCCATCCATTTTTCTTTAGGTTTATCACCTCACAGATAGGAGCATCTTCTTTCTGTGCATCTCTGACACTCTCTGGTGTGATGACAGGGGTGCCTCCAAAGTGTGCGTCACTTACATCCGACTGCAGCTGTAATGCAGCCACCCACGGCACATCACCGTCTTTTACAGCTGTGTCTCCCTGCCAGATGGCGGAGACTACATCAGGGGACACTGTCTCTGTGAACTCTTTCAGGTGACCATCAAGATGCACTGGGTGTCTTGACAGAGTGTCAGCATCAGTGTTTGACTTGCCTGGACGATATTTGATGGTGAAATGAAAGTCGGCTAATTCACCCACCCAACGATGTCCGACTGCGTTCAACCTGGCTGAGCTCAAAACATATGTAAGGGGGTTATTATCCGTGTATACTGTGAAAGTGGGGGCGTAATAGAGGTAATCTCTAAATTTATCACAGATTGCCCACTTTAACGCCAGGAACTCAAGCTTGCTAGAATGGAGATGGTAGTTTTTCTCAGCAGGTGTGAGTGTCCTGGAGCCATAAGCAATAACCCGGAGCTTGTTTCCCTGCTGTTGATAGAGCACAGCACCCAGACCTTCGTTCGAGGCATCTGTGTGGAGTACAAAAGGTAAGTCATAGTCTGGATAAGCCAAAATGGGTGGACTGGTTAACATATCCACCAGGCGTGATACTACAGCACTATGATCTGGTGTCCAATACACAGGTGTTTTGGATAAGAGCTGACCACTCTTAGTATTTTTTGACTTAACCTTGGTAGCTCTCTGGCTAGGCTCACTAGGACTCTCTATCAGCTGAAACAGAGGTCTTGCTATCCTAGAAAAGTCCTGTATGAATGTTCTGTAATAGCCTAAAAAACCTAAGAGGGCTCTGACCTCTCCCACATTCTTTGGCTCTTTCTCTTTCAAATGCTGAACTGCCTCAATATCTTCAGGGTCAATCTGAACACCTTCGCGAGTCACTAAGCGTCCTAAATACCTGACCTGGCTTTTAAACAGGTCACATTTTTTTGGACGTAATTTGATACCATACTCTCGCAGGCGACAGAGCACCCGTCTCAGATCTTCAACATGGTCATGAAAAGTCTTGGAAAAACAGAGAACGTCGTCCAAATATGGAGAACAGCACTCGTCCCTTAACCCGTCAAGAACTCCCTCCATACATCTTTGAAAAGCTGCTGGGGCGTTTGTTAGACCAAATGGGAGGCGGGTCCACTCATAAAGCCCCCAGGGTGTGCTAAAGGCAGTCAGATGTCTGGAGCTCTCATCGACAAACCCTTGATGGTATGCACTACCCTGGTCGAGTATGGAGAACCATGAGTACCCCCCCAGACTGTCCAACAGATCTTGGATGCGTGGAAGAGGGTGGCGGTCGGGGATGGTTTTCCGATTCAAGCCTCTAAAATCAATACACAGACGCAAACTCTTGTCCTTCTTCCTAACACAGACCACTGGAGATGAGTAGGAAGAAGTAGACTTTCTGATCCAGCCCTGGTCAAGAAGATTTTGTACATAGTCCTTCACCTCCCTGTACAAGGGCTTCGGGACAGAGTTGTAGGACGTCTGCACTGGCGTGTCATCCTTCAGATGGATTTTCAATTGCAGGCTTGGGATGCACCCAATGTCACAGTCATCTTTGGCGAAGACATCTGACTCCTCATACAACATGTCTCTGACTATGTTTTGTTCATGTCTCTCCAGGTGCGACACATCAACAGGGGGATGCCATCTCTGTGTTGTTGTGTCCTCTGTCTTGTTTTTCTCACTTGTTCCTCTTTGTTTGTCTGTGCTAACCTGAGCTGAGGATGTACTAACAGTGTTAGGGGACATGGGTTCTAACCCACCGGGAAAACAGTTCACTGGTTTAACTTCAGTAACTTCCTCTAATGTTCCTAAAACTGTTCTCTTAGGGAGGTAGATGTCATGTTTAGTGGGGTTTTGAACAGGTATCTTGACAATTTTTGTGGACCCACTTGGAACATCAACTAAGGCCTGAAACAAATCCAACCCCTCAGGACAGTTACTCACTACATCGGGTTGGAAGAGCATAACCCCACCACTTAGCCATTCCCTGACTCTGCACTTCACCTCACAAATCTGCCCTGCAGGAATGGTGGAACCCGTCTTCCCTGTTCTCACCCTGCACTCTACAGCTGTCTCACCTGGGGTCAACATCTGGCAAGCAGCAACTAGGGCTTCTACAGCACTGTCATCTATACTTAAGGTTTCTTTTAATAAAGCAGAAATATCAACCTCACTTCTCTGTTCTTTGATTATCTCAACTAAAACATTGCTGCCTAAGAGAGGACAGTTGAGACAGTTCTGGCTGATTAGCATTGGCACTTGAATGGTGACATATCCACAGTGCTTGTTACCGATTTGGAGTTCAACATCTGCCCATCCATCAAAGGGGACATCTGTGCCATTTGCTGCAGAAATCACCAGCGGCTCATCAAGAGGGAGGGATTCAAGTGGCTGGATATCGACATGGGGGAGTGCTTCTTCCATCCAGCCTCTCCCCACCATCGTCACTTGAGCCCCTGAGTCAAGCAACATCTGGAGAGGAACACCATTGAGAGTACATGAGACCATACATCGCTTTCCTATGAGCTGTGCTAAGCGTTTCTTTGTTGGTGGTTGACACTGTGCTTTTGTTTTTACAGGACTTGCTGCCTTAGACATGCTGGGTTGGGCTGGGGGTTCCTTAGCTGTCGCGGTCACTGGCTGCCCTTTTCCAGTGACCTCATCCCGTTTCCCGACGTCCTCCTTTGAAGACAGCCGACCGCCCGATGTCCAGCTTGGCCACATACGAAGCAGTGAGGGCAACTCATCTTGCCCTGCTGAACACAGTTGCTGCATCTGCCACGGGCTTCAGATGTTGGTGGCATTGGCTGGGCTGTGGCTGAGTGTGTGTTCACAGGGATGGCAGTGTCAGCAGGCCTCACCACTTGAGCCAGCTGTTTGGTCAGGGAGGACACTTGTGCAGTCAGTTCTTCAATAGCGGCACGGTTAGCCTGTAACTCAGTGTCAACTCTAGTCTGCTTAGTTGAGTCACTACAGTCAAGCTGAGCTGGGCTCACAGTCACTGGTCGGTTTTTAGCTACTGTGCCAAGGCGTCTGAGTCTCTCTGTCTCCTCACTGGTAGACTTAGTTATCTGGTCCAAAAGAAAGTCATCACTAACCTGCGAGTCTGTGAGAAGAGGTTTGAGATCATAACGAACATGGTTATTTTTCTCATTCAGACCTTGATACAAAGTGTGAAGAAAGGTGCCCTGAACCAGCTTTTTGTCGTAGCTAAACTCTGCACCAGGTTGTTGTGACTCAAACAAAACACGCTGTTTTAAACCCATTATCTTGTATAGGAATTGTTGAGGACTCTCTTTGTCCTGTTGTTTAGCATTACTTAACTCTTGAAAAAGTTCAGTGCTGCTTTTGTCCCTGATATGTGCGCGGAGAAACCGCTTTAGCTCATCAACAGTTAAATCACTTTTGTTTGTCAACATTTCTCTGAACGTACCTGGTTTCATTATTTTCATCACAGTGCGAATCACCTCTGACTCAGTAAAACCTTCCTGTATACCTTCTTCGATTTGTTTACAAAGGTTACTGTATGACATATCAGACCCAACATCAGAGATTTGTCCACCATGTAACTTAAATTCTCTGCGTGGGAGCAGAGCTGCAAAATCATTCACCCTCAATACCTGGTCTCCCATGCTGGATGACAGACTTACTCTACCATGGGGAGATCCATCAACGCCTGCGGTGAAAGCCCTGGTGACTGTGG
The DNA here is from genome assembly GCF_901000725.2 of Takifugu rubripes. Taxonomy (NCBI): domain Eukaryota; kingdom Metazoa; phylum Chordata; class Actinopteri; order Tetraodontiformes; family Tetraodontidae; genus Takifugu; species Takifugu rubripes. The sequence continues at coordinate 1,763,201 of NC_042299.1, read as the reverse complement.
AAGTGTCAAAGTTCCTTGCTGGCAGTCCACTGTCTCTTCGTGAAGGTGCTGGATGCATGTGAATGTCTCTGTCTTGTGATGGGCTGTTAGTGTGTGCATCTTTGTCCAGTGGTGTAGGTGAAAGGGGATGAATGTCTTTGTTCATCTGCAATGACTGTGTGGGAATGTTGTGGTTGTGTGGGGTTGTGGTGGATTGTGTGACTGTGTCGTGATGATCAGAATGAGGTGAAGTGGATAGCTGCTCCTGGTGGGGTGATGACTCCTCCACTGGCTGTCCTGTCTCCGGCGCAGTCTGGCGAGCTTCACTTCCACCGGGGTCTGTGGCCAGCAGGTCACTCAGCATGTCATTCAGGATAAGGAGTTGAGTCATACCTTCATCTTCCATAGCACTTAATTTCTCACTCCTGAGGTAGTCCACAATCAGGTCATACAGTTCTGGTTCACTCAAATCTTTAACCTCGTGAGTTTTGCTGCCATCGTCTATTGAACTCACAACTGCCAATAGCTGGTCTGTACTCAAATATGAAAGATTCTTCTGGATCTTGAAGATCAGCATCCGCCGTGGGGTGACAGTGGCCATCTTGGCGTTACTCTGGTGACTTCCGCTCTCTGGATGACGCTCTGGACTGCAGCCTTCCCTGAAGCTTTGGGCACCGTTTCACGTCGTCGCGACACTCACTTCACTAGGCAGAAACGCCAATTATCCCGGACGAGCCCCCAAATGTTACCGGCGCCAGAGCTAGGGGTCTCTGGTCCGGCAGCATGAGCCACTCAGGCAGCGGGCGCTGAGCGGCTGAGCTACGGTATAACTGTGGGTCCAGACACACGACACGAGAGTTGTTAGCTCACGCTACTGCTGCGCAGTGTATTTTATTCGTTGCCCATAGTTTAACTGAAAAGAACTGTACAAATAGTACATTTTACATACCTGTGGGTCCAGACACACGACACGAGAGTTGTTAGCTCACGCTACTGCTGCGCAGTGTATTTTATTCGTTGCACATGCGCAGAGCAAAAGCAGAGCGTAGACTGTTTGTCTGGACCCACCGGTGCCAAAACGGCAATGACCTCTGCGAACCATACAAAGGTCCAAATACCAAAATGAAAAAGAGGGGGTGCCTGTCAACACAACAAACCACATGTGGCCATTTCAGACCCACTACAGTTTCAGCAGACGTTCTGCGAGGAACACATTAAAAATGCATCTTTGGTGGCTTCAGTGCCGCTGCGCTCAGCTGTGAAATGAACCACTGTTGAAGAAGAGATTGTGACCGTGACTTTGACCACACCTGTGGTTCCGCAACGGAGAAATCAGATTTATTAAAATGGTTTCTTTCTTCTGACGATCCGGGGTGGAGGGGGGCCGTCCCAAATTCAGCTATTAAAATTCAGCACGAGTCCTCGTCTTCTGAAACGGGCCCTTGGCGTGCAGCAGGACCCGATGCTGGAGCGTAGGACGCCATCTGTGAGAGCTTCGGGCGACTCCAACAGGTCGGGTTCTTCAGTTCTGTGAAGCGTGCTTTGATTTTGGAGGAAGGTCTCAGCTGAGGAGGCTCAAGGGTTCCCATCCCTGGACCTGCTGGAGGGACAGTCTGGAAGACCTGGATGATCTCCTGGAGCAGGTGGAGGGGAGGTGGTCAGGGCCGCCCTGTGACCCGGCCCATCATGGGCCTGACCGAGGAGCCTGGATCATATGAGGAAACCCACCCGAACACCAATGAGAGGAGAACGAAGGTGGTTCCTGCTGTCGTGATCAGAGAACACGTGCGGCGATGTTCGCTCCCACCGAACGGAAGCGCGCGTACATCGCGGCGGCGCTGACGCCACGTGAGCCCCGCATCTTTAAAGAGGCGCAGCGGGGCGACGCGGCCGCGGCGCAGGCGGCGGCGGCGGCGCAGGCGGCGGTGTGGGATGTTCCGGATACTCGCTTTCTCACTCCGCGAGCTTCCAGCATCAGCTGTTCGACGCCGCGCGCTCATTGCTGGAAGTGGGATCCGGATGAGTCACATGACAGAACTGGAGGCTGACATCTGGAGAAAAGGCACCGCGTCCCGGCTCGCACCGCCAAACTGTCTTTTGAGCCACATTCCCATTTTTCTCGCCACATTTTACTCCCGCTCGGTGAGCACATTTCCAACAAGCATATTTTTTTTTGCTCTTTTCTATTGCCCCCCCTCCTCTCTCTTTCCTCCCCCCTCCGCCTTTTTTCCTCCTTTTCTCCCATTTTTCCCTCCTTTTGCTGGTGTTTGAATGTGAGTATTGCCGCGGTGCTTCGGAGCGTCCCCCCCCCCCCATCCAGGCTTCAAGTCTCCAGCATGCAGTTGTTCTGGTCCCGGGGGCAGACGCGGTCTCACTTGCACTTTTGTTCCGATCGAGCAGCTTTTGTCAGTATTGAGATTTTTCACGCGTTGATTGGTGGTTTTGAGACATTTTTCCCCACATTTTTGTTCCTTTTTTGTTGTTGTGGTTGCTTTGGTTTGCATTTTGCAGTGTTGCTTGTTTGCCTTCGAGTTTTGTGATTTTGGGTCGACCTCACCGATCCAGGCTTTGCTTTGACTTTCTTTCCTCTTTTCTTTATCTGAAGGAATCATTTTTAACCTGGTACTTTTCTTGCAGCTCGCAGGTTTGTCGTTTCTATTTTTATTTTTGGTTTTTTTTTGTGTGTTTCACCTTTTTCGGTTTGCTTGTACTTTTGCTGGCAGTGTCGAGTCTCTTTTTTTTCCTTTTTACGGATGTTATTTTTCCTCTAGATGATGCTGGGTGGACGAGGGCAGTTTTGATTCTTGGGGTTTTTTGTTTTCTGTGTCACCGAGGATGAACAGACATTTCCCCACTCGCAGGTATCTGGAACGAGTTCATGATTGACACCTTCATGTCTCTAATAAAGGTGATAAACGTGCACCTGTGGCTGTTATTTCGCAGGACTGACACAGACGCTTCATCAAGCCTTCTTTATCAATGTTATCTGAAGGTTATCTGATCGGATCGATCTCTGCGTGACGCGACATGGCCGGTTCCAGACGCGGCTTGTGTGTTTTTATATTTCGGATGGTTGGTATTTTCCCGTCCTCCTCCTCCTCCTCCTCCTCCTCCTCCTCCTCCTCCTCCTCCACGCCGCAGCTGAGGACCTGATGTAGCTGCAGGATGCGCCGCGCTCTCCGGCACCATCCAAACGCTGCCGGACGCGGCCGTCGCGTTTCCGCCCGCGGTGAGAACGCGCGTCCTGCGCGGCGGTGCGCCTCCATCCCGGGTAGCACTTTGAGGATTAGGCGCTGAAGCATGAAGAAGCTTTTGAAGTGGCTTTGAAGTTTGCGGTGCAAGTTTAATATTTGCCCCCCGTCGCTGCGTTCTGCTACCTTTGAACATTTAGCCCGGCAACGCCAGCGGGAGGGAGTTGCGTGATGATACAAAGGAGATTTGTATCATGGGAGGGGGGCCTCCAAACATCAGCGTCCCTCCGACAGCTCTACACACACGTGGATTTGTCGGAATGACCAACAAAACAGGAACGATATTTGTGTGTTTTCATAAAGGCTGCGGCGCCTGTGAGGAGCTTAGACTCCGCCAGGACGTCACAACAATTTCAAAGACGTGAAGCGCACAGCAGCTGCCCTCGCTGACCGACAAGGCTTAGCGCTAAGTTAGCCTGGGTCCTTCTGGGATGTTTGTTCCATCATGAGGAAAACCCAACAACAAACTTCTGATCCGCGCGCTCTTGGCAGGCCGAAGGATGATGAATAATAACGGAGGGGACGCTGGAACGGCCTCCTCGCCCAAGCCCGGCGGCCACGTGGAGCGGCGCCGTGTCCAGATGTTTCTTGGCTGGCGCGCTTGCCTTCCCTGGCTGCTCACCTCCGTAGGAAATTAATGAAATTCCGACTTGATTGATTGTGCGGCTCGGGCTGTGCGAACGCCGGCCGGGCCAGCTGCGTCTCTCAGCAGAACGAGGGCAGAGCTGCGCCGCCCCGACCCTGGCGGCCCACCAGCGGCAATATGTTCACAACCCGGAGGAGGGTGATAGGAAAGCAAGGGATGGTCGACCCCCCCCCCCAACGCGACACCTCCAGAGGAGAGGAGACGCCAAGAACGCTTCCCCGCCAGCCTGAAAACCATAAAAACATTCAGCTGTATTCAAATGTGCATGACCGGAGTGCATATAATTGGAAAAATTACCCTCTTTGATGGCAGAATATTCCTTCATTCTCTGCGCAGCGAGTCCATAAATGCAACCTGTGGAAATTTAAAGTCATTTAAATTCCACTGAGGCGTTGCCAAGTCTTTGAAGCCCAAAAAATTGCTTGTCACCCTTTTACAATTCACATTATTGAGCACATGGCGCCTCCCAGGAGCACCTAGAAATAAGAAACATCCCTGTGCAAACTCTTGATTGTGGGGAGCTGAAAAAGCATCGATTCAAATGTCCCTGACTGATGGAACACGCAGGGCCGCTGAAACGTATCTTCTCCTGCAGAGCATCCGCTAACAAAATGCTCATTTTTCCACATTTAAACTCCTGCCAGCTGCAGCTGTAACCGTGAGTGCTAATGACAACAACATCCTGATTGTGGTACAGCCACAGGATCCAGCCCTCCAAAACAGCATCATGTCCAGGAGGGGTGCCCAATGAGCTCTATTACTTACCACACCGGTAATATTTGATGGTAGATTGTCTGCAGTAATTTTGTTTTTCAAATAAATATAATAATATCTTCTGTGTAACATAGGTTGACTCCAGAGACTGTGGATTTCAAATTGAACAGACTCAACTGGATGCTTTTCCTGAGGCTCACCTGAGAAGAGCTCCATGTGGGGATGCAAACATGCAGGAGTACCTGGACTTGGCCATGCAGAGCAATCATTTACAGAAGGCAGAGGACTGGCAGTCTGCAACTGAGCTGTATCTGAAACTGAAAGAAATTACTCAGCTATGATTGAAAAGACATTTATTATAAAGGTGTAACCTGTACACAAAGTGTCTGAATTTGTCACCTGCAGCATCATTATTTTAAAGAGGGAAATATGTATAAACATAATGCGTAGTAATGAGCATGGATTTCCTTTTTTTTTAAGAGATAAAATCGTGAACTACTGTTTCATGAACAGAAGACAGTTTCAGAATGATGACCCCCCCCCCCCCCCAAATAAAACAAAAAACAAAACAGCCTCTTACTTTGCAACAAAACACATCTTTAACATCACTTAACGGCCTCTTACTTTAACATCAAAACACTTGGAACTGCACCTTTAGGTGCACCAATGACAACGGCATAACAGCAGAACAATAAACATTTTTTGAGTCCAATATGGCTCATAAACAGCCAAATCCTGGACTATTCTGAATTCCAAAGTCCATTTGTGCCTTGAACACACTGTAGGAATCCAGGAGTGGTAATTTCAACAAGTTAGAACAAGTATTTGACATTGGGAATGGAGAGCCATCCAGGAACTCAATTTTTGGCAACGGTTCCAACCCAGAAGGAGGAAGTGATGTCAGCCCTGTGGCAAACATCAAAACTGTCTGGTTCCCAGTTTTTGGGAACTCTTTTGCAGGGTTTCTCCTGCGGGGGGCGTGGTGGAGCCATGCCTCAGCCGCAGGTGGTGCCGGGGACTGGTGCACCTGCAGATGATCGGTAATCAAGCCACCTATTTATGGACTGTTCTCACGGGTGGCCAGCGTTGGCGTGTCTTGTCTGTTTCGGAATACCCCGGCTATACCCTCCTGGACTATCGTGAGACTTTTTCTTCGTGGATAACTTTTGAACCCGGTTATCGGATTATTGTTTGTCTTTATCCTTCGTGGACTGCTTTTGACCCCGCTCGGGATTTTTGTCGTAAGTTTACATTCCCTGTTTTGATGAAGAACTGAGTCGTGGTCTCCACGCCTTTTTGAGTTGCTCAACGTTCTATAAACTTTAATAAAGCTTCTTGGAAAACGATACGCCACTATGTTCTGCCTGCTTTCGGGTCCTGATACAACCGCTCGTAACATTACACGCCAACCAACATGGATCCGGCGGATCAGGACGCAGTGCGCCGTACATTGGAGGCTCAGGGTCGGTTGCTGGGTCAACACGACCAGCTCCTTACCGACATCTGGACCTCTCTCCAGACTCTTAACGCCAGCGTGACGAACCTGCCTCGCCACTGTGTTCTGCCTGCTTTCGGGTCCTGATACAACCGCTCATAACAAAAACGTCTTTCACAGACAGAGCAGCCTCGCCTTCTGCAAAGAAAAAATGTTCAGGTAGATCTACAGTACATGGTAGTTATAACAAAAAACAAAACAAACCTTCACAGTCAAGGAGATAGTCTGCCCAGTAGGCCAAGATTACACTTTCTTTTTGTCTCCTGTTGCTCCCTGCAGGGCTGACGTCAGGTGTAAAGAGTCTCAATGTCAAAGCCAGTGAGTCGCTTTTCAGAGTGGCAGAGAACTGGGGTCAGCAAAGAAGGGTGTTGCTGTAGTGCTGTCAGAAACTGAAGGGCTGAAAGGCCATCTTTGAATCTACAACGTGAACACAAACACTTTCACTGCTGTGTAGTGCCAACAGCAACAACCAATTAAACTATCTAAATTGTATTATCTTAAGTTTATATATTTTATTAGCTTATAAGATTATATTTGGTTGTTATGTTGAGTATTTATAGATTAGCATAAGGCAGAGAATGGAGAGACAGACATCATATAGGCTAGCAGTTGTAACACCATAGATATACATGCCATGAGACATTTCAAGCAAATTTCATTTTTTTTGGCGGTGGAACGACAAAAAACAAATGAAAATTTAACTTACCTGTCAATTACAGATGAGTTGCGGTCAATAACATACCATCGGACGTAGTCTGCCACAATGTCCTTTTCTTCAGTTAGAAAGTTAGCAGCCGCTAACCAATGGTACAGCTGATTCACTTTGTACGTACTTCAGATAGCGAATAGTTCCCTCTCATGGATCAGGCAATAGGTGGCAGGCCCTCCATTCGGCCCCCATGCCTCATTGCCTCAGCCTGGGGGAAGAGCCATTCATTTTCTGAGTCAGGCTCCACAGATTCAGTCCCAAATAGACCTGATGGAGAGTCAGGGACAGAGGAGGAGGAACCAGGGCCAGCACCACGCCAGCGCCAGCGGTGCGATAGGGTCCTTGAGCTGCTGGAGAGGGCCGAGGAAAGGGCAACAAGAGAGGAAGCCAGGGAGGAGAGACTTGTAAATCTGTTACAGAAACTCGTAGATAAAACGTAAAAAAGAATGTATTAAATTGTTTAAGTTAACTTCCATCAAAGATTGCTTTCTTGGCATCATATGGTTGATAACAAATGCTTTATTCAAAGTTTAAATTTAATTGGTACAATTTTTGATTTTGAAACCAAAACTATTTACAAAAACACACACTTGCATATATAGAAACAAGTTGCATTTATCCTATTATGATTTTGAAATACATATTTACAAAAATGGAACCCAAAAAAATATTCAAATTAAATGGAACCTGCCAGAAAAAAGACTTTATGATGGCAGCCAGGTTGAACAGACGTCAAGCTCCAAAATTCTGGATTATAAAGACCAGTCCTAAATGCAATCATGTTCATAGAGAGCTGGTGGGAGGTGGGTTGGTGCTGACAGGGCAGCAGTCAGTCTGCTCCGAATTTGCTCTCCACATTGCAGGTCTGCCTGCATTTGACCAATGTCATCTGACCCAAGCGCCTCTTCTGAGGGTTCCATGCTGTCACCATTCCACAAGCACACATTGTGAAGAATGGTGCAGCATGCAATGACCTTGGTGGCAAATGCAGGCTTCACCTCTCGAGCTTTAAGGAATATTGCCCACTGTAGTATCTGAAGCCTGTGTATCTATTCTGTGCATGCCTTTACTTCTGTAAGGCCGCAATGCAGCCAGCCTGGTGCCACATTAGGAGATGCTCCACATGTGTCCTGTGATTTCTGCCTCGAGAAATTGAAAAGATGGCGGAGGGAAGATAAATAAAGGGAAGATAGGCCTGTTGTTGCTTGCTGTAGTTGAGGAATAACATTTGTCGTGCAAGAAAAACAGCGATGATGCTGTCATTGGTCCCTTGCAGGTTCCTACATTGTGGTGGCCCAGAAGACTTTGCCAGGTGTCTTGGAAATGGAGGCGTCCTATGTTTGGAAATTAATAAAGCACTGACTGATTAAAGAGAGGTGCCCCCACCCAGGTGACACTGAAGAGCAAGAACACTTAATTTCCCAATGAGTGCTACAAAATAAAAATGAAAAAGCAGTGGCCATGACCTGTCGACAGCCTTATTTTATTAGTTTTAACTTATTGTCAAGTACAAAGAAGCATTTATTGTCAAGTGCAGTCAATAAAACACTCCAATTTTCTTTGCTTACACCTGGAAATGAGGTCCCAGAAGAATGTCCACAGCCCTTTGAAAGTCTGCAAAAGTGTCAAAAGTCTGGCCTTCAAGTCCTGGAGATGATGACTTTTTGCTGTTTGGACAGTATGCCTGAAACCACAGGCTGAAACCACATCCTGTCATCCTTCAGGACCTTCCTCCACTTCATCTTTCCATGTTTGTCCTGAAAGGATGCAGCCCTCTGGAAGAGTTCATTGGTTTCATCCTCTTTCAGCCATGCAACATCAGCCTGTGGGAGCCCATTGGGAGCAGACTCCCACATTTTGTGCCATCCCTCGTATGTCACCTAATAAGAAAACACACGATTGTATCCGGCAGCCGATATATAGTCACTGAATACTCAAACTTGAGCTTGTTTTTAATGGATTACCTTCGGTTGTGTTTCTGATGTTGCTGTGGGCCGCCAGGGCTGAGGTGCTGCATCCATCACGGCGGTCGTCCTCTCGGGAGCCGCTACCGGAACCTTGAATATAACCAGCGTTTTAGTGTAAGTTTTCGTATTGGCACACTTTAGTGTGGCGTCCCCAGGACATGGAGCAAAGAGTCACCTCGATGTGTGGATCAGACGGCGATCTTGCCGTCGACGATGGAGCGGTGCGTCTGACGGACTTGTGTGCAGACGCTGGCCGGCTCTGTTTTCCAGGTCTTTTGGCCTTTTCTGCTGCAGCTTTAGTGAAATGTGGGAGAAAAAGGCCAACGTAAACATAACTCATCTAAAATGTAGCTTCAGTCCTCACTGCGTTCTGAAAAGCTTGTGCATAATATTAATTATATTGTCCGTATTTTCCGGACTATAAGCCGCACCTGTATATAAGCCGCATCCGCTCAATTTTAAAAAATAAAAAAAAGATATATAATGATCCATTCAACCGTCCACTTGGTTTCAATGACTATGTCTTCCTTCAGGAGCAACCTGATCTCTTTGGCATTGTACGTTAGAGAGCTGCAAGGCAACATGGGAAATGCAGTTCAGAATTTAAAAAGCCTCTTTTCCTACTGGGAGAGTTTAGCTGCACCGTGCATTTTATTTTTGCACCTTTTTCTCCTCTCATATGTGTTTAGATTCTATAAAATCTTGACTCAGCTCAGTTTAAAACATCATGTCAGAGTTTGTCTGCGTTTCAAACAACAATGAAAAATCCTGCCCGTGCATACGTGAATTTGAGCGTGCAGTCCTGCCAGTCAAAGGGGAAATATTTGACGCTGATGGAGCAGGACGATCTGAAGATGGCGGGTGGTAACCAGTAGCAGAGACCTGTTGAATCCACCAGAACGTTGCAGTAGTAGGCCACGTTGAATTGGGCATCGTTGCTGAGGAGGTGGTTGTACACACACGGAAATGTATTAAACATAACGAATTCATGTATAAATAACAGGACACGTGATACTTGTTCATTGTTATGACTATTTGATCATGTTAAAGGGGTTGAAACCATATTTTGAAAGATGCAGGCCGTGTTTGATTAGAAACTCTTTCTGAACTCTGGTGCTCTGAAACATCTCCGCTTCCATTTTCAGCTGTTTTTATTATCAATAACATCAAATCATCCATCCATCCAAATCGTGGTCCTGTTGGACCACCAAAGGACAAACACTTTCCATTTAGCACGGACAAAAAAACCCAAATCCTGTTTAGCAATAAAGCTCGGCTCCATTCTCAGGTTTGTAGGTGCAGCATGAAGTCAGGCCCACTGCTGCTTTCTGCAGCTTTAGGAGAACAAGAATAGATTTTATCAGCAGACTGAGAATAAACAAGTGGAGTTTGTTCCTGATTGTAGCAGGAACCTCTGCGCAGGTAAAGCTAACACAACCAGCTGGATCAAATTAGACACACAACAGACAGTAGATGGGGCCAAAGAGTAAAGATGCTTTTTGTAAAAATAATAATAAAAATAAATAAATAAACGATACAGCTGAGGCTGAAAGTGTCTGAAATAGTCTAATAGTTTAATTATTTATCCCTCTTCACATTAAACAAGACTTTAAAATTCCTCTTCTGTGATTAAGAAGCTCACCCATTTTCCACATGTCAAGCTTTGCCTCCGTTCAGAGGTTCTGGCTTCAACCATAAACTATTCTAAAAACGGAATAATTAAAATAAGAAAAAGAATAATCTTAGAATAAGCAAGGGATTGCAAAGTACACAGTCACAGATTCTCAATTTAATTTTTATGCTTATTTTTGTGAATATATTTGATGTGGCAGGGCGTGGCCTGCCCTTCGAACAGGTGCCCTATGGAGGTAGTGCCTTAATTGGTGGGTGGGGAGAAAAGGTTTATATAAGGCACTGCCTCCAGGTGGCTTTAGTTGTTTTCCCCCTTCGACGGGACGGCGGGGTTGCGGCTGATCTGGGCGGTTCGACCAACAGAAACTGTTCACAAAGCTTTGCCGTAAGGGCGTGCGCGCTAGTCGGCACTGGGCAGGTAAGGCGCAGCAATGCGCGTCACTGACTCCCCCACTCGGTTGATAAATGTTAATGGGGCTGTTCTTGCTGCAGGTGGCTGCCGGCTGGCGTCAGTGGGTCGCGTGGCCCCAGCGGGAACCCTTCACGGAGTGGTGGCGCCACCAAACACAGTCGGCACGGACTATCTCGCGTACTGGACCCACTGCTGCTTTGGCTCAGTCCCGCTTTCGGGACTCTCTCCTGTTCGCTCTCTCTCTCTCGCCCCCCTTCGCTCGGGGGACGGGGCTGAGACGTAGTGGTGCCACCGAGGCGACCACGGAGCTGTTGCTGTCATTTTAGATTCTTAACATTGTGCGTAAATCGTATCAACTGGCATTTACTTTTTTAGGTTTTGTTTCTGTTCGTTTCTTGTTGGTCACAATTTATTGCCTGTCTGTGTGAGGTGTGTGTGCGTGTGTGATCGTCGCGTCAATTGTTACCGCTGGAACTTTAATTGTTCTCTCTTTGTGGACAGGTGCTGCGGGCCACGGCGGGGACCAACCCCTGGTGGAGGGCGTTTTCCTCACCCCTCGTGTGTAGTTTTGGTTACGGGTGTTTTTAGTTTGTTTATCTCCCCTAATTGAGTTTTACCTGCCGGTGGGGCCCCAGCCCTGTCCACCCCTTTTGTTTGACTTTTAGACCGCCAAGTTATTATTTTGTTGTGTATTGGATTTAATAAAATCGTAGTGCTTAACCCTCAATCTTGTCTCTGCCTCGGGAATAGAACCTTATCTGCGTGTGCCCGATTCCCGGTTAATTCCTGGGGTGAAATTCCCCAGGTGGCGTTGTCGTCGACCGATACACCTCTCCCCACCCCGCCACATTTAGATTTGATATTTTTTAAAATTTGAAACTTTACTGTGTTTCCTTATGTGTTGATCTGCTTTGTGTTATGTGACTGAGGATCAAAACATTTTTACATGTACATTTTGGCATAAGTTAAATTACATTTGTGTAATGCTAATATTTTAATATCATACTGTCGAAATATTTGCATGAGGAAGTTTATGTAATGAAAATTATGTAATTTTGGGTATAAATAAAGTTGATGAGTCCTTATATTTTCTGTTAAGTTTAAATCCTGTGAAGTTGGACACGTCGGTGATTGAGAAGTGGAAGGAAAACGACCCTTAAATAGCTTTTTAGGACTTAAATGGCAGATATCACAGAAAAAGAGCTCATCAATAACTAAATGAGCCAGACTTGCTGGTCACACCAGGCTTTTGGAGGAAATCTGGCCTCCTTTTAAGGTTTTTAAATGCATTTCTTTAAACTCTTAGAACACAGAGGAACTCTTTTATTGGGGCAGAAAAGGTACATTTTTACCTGGTAAAATTCAGTCAAAAGAGCACTAAAAGCATGAATAAACTGAATCATGTAGATTCTAATGACATAAGCTGGAGCTCCATACACCACTGTACTTTTCTGTGTCAACAAGGCACCAAAAGTTTGGTGCAGCCTGAGAGGCTTTGAGCTGCAGCTCATTTCACAATGTTCCAATTTCAATTAGCATCTGTGCAGCATCCAGGCTGAAGGTTGCACTGAACTGCTGAGCAATGCATGATATGTCCACGTTCATGAAAGGGTTAGAAATGAAGGACACACATGGCTCAAGCTGATCCAGGTCCCAAAACCTGTTCTCAAACTCTTGCCCAAGTCTTTTTATGAGCTGAGAGCACTTTTCTGCGCTTTAGTCCAAAGCCTCACATGCAGAAGCGTTGTCTCTCAGCACCATCTGCACAGAGGGGAAGTGCAGCACCTTTTGTCTGTAAATGCATAGAGAAAATGTTCATCTTGGCTTTAGATGCATTTACAGCACTGATCCTCTCAACAACAGTCTCACCTTTGCCTTGCAGCTCCCAGTTCAAACTGTTCCGTTTCCCAGTAATGTCCGTTAAAAATGCAAGGTCCAGTGTCCAGTCAGTGTCCTCCAGCAGCGCGGCGTCTTCCCCTCTGGACTGCATGAACTCTTTTATTTCACTCAAAAGGGACAAAAAAGGAAGCAGAATCCGTCCCCTGCTGAGCCATCGGATTTCTGTGTGTAGGAGCAGGTCACCATATTCAGTTGGCAGCTCCACTGGGGAACAATTTGAAAATATCCTGTTGAAATTATTCTAAATTATTCTGATTAAAAATCAAATTGGCACGCTGATTCCAAAATTACAGTCATTCCCCCCCCAGCCCGTCAAGTTTTGAAAGCTTCTCCTCCAGATCAGCAAATTTCCCCTAATGAGCTGGAGTCAGACTGGCCAGCTGATGACAACTGGATCAGCTCCGTTGGTGCCGTCACCATTAAGAGGTGTGTGCAGCCCCCAAAAGGTCAGAACTGTCAATATCCTATAGGGGACACTTTGAACCAGAGGGGATCCTATAGATCAAAAAGTTGACCCAGTTTGATTCCGCACCCAAAAACGAACATCTGTCAGACGAACTCCAGTTGTTTCCCAGTATTTCAGTTAAAACGTGGACCAAATTGTTCTGAAGAGAGGCGCTTGTGCTGGATATGACGCGTCAAACCACAAACACGTGACGTGTAGAGGAAGAAGAAGCGAAAGTGAAAGTTCTCAACTTCGGGCTCCATCTTGAGTGACCGAGCCCTGATGGAAAACCTCTAATATTCAGGTAGCATTTGGTTCTTTCACTGCTGTCGTCTCGAATCAATGTTCCGCTGCGAGATGCGGCTTAATAAGCTGCGTGTTCGCGATGAGCGTGCGCGTGTTTCGGACGCACATTGCGGCTGGTCGACGGGAATGTTGTGACGGATGATCAAACTTTGTAGCGTGTTTCCTCTAACTGCGTTTTCCGCTAACCCTGAGCCAACATTTTAGAGGTTGAGGAAGCACATTTTAATACTCACAATAAGTCGACAATATTATTTGCAGTTAGTGGAAAAATCCACGGAAAGAGGGACACAAACGCGACAGTTTTAGCCTCCTCTCTTTGTCCCTCCACCAGGGGGACAATCCATCCTTTATTTAAAAAAGGAGAGTATGTAAAGAGGGAGAGATCAAGGCATTCCATTTTATTGTTTTAACAACTGGGTCTTTGTGGAATATGAATTTGTTATTATGGATTTATGAAATGTGTTTTGTTTTGAATGAAGCAGTCAAGAAAACGAAAGGAAACCTAAACCCATGGTGTTTTGATATTTTTGGTCCTGTACATGTGGTCAGATCAGATCAGTCTGAGCAGAATTGGGTGTTTTTTGCCCTTTGCTGTGTGTCATCTATTCTATTCAGCATGTTGGGTTGCTTGACTTCTGTTGGGTTGTGTCAACTTGATCATCACTTCTGAGATATTGACACACCTTTTTCCTGAGGCTGGCTCCAATGCTGCCAACACACCTGGCCATGGATATGGTGGGACTTCTGTGATGAGTGGGGTCAGACGTGGTGGACAAGCTCTGCTCCAAAACAAGCTTGCTAGATATGTTTGGGATCTCCTCCGCCACAACCAGCAGCTGCAACTAGTAGCTGTGCACGCCATGCAGAGTTTTGACCTCTAGGTCAGGCTACAGATGTTTTTTCCAGCACCATCATGTGTTGGTGAGAAACATGATGCGCCTGATCAAAAAAAGCTGCTTGTAATCTGACAGACGAGCCATGATGAGATGTCAAGGTGCGTTGTTGAAAATGAAGATCCTCTTCTTGGAATCCTGTCTGAGATGACAGAAGATGATGCTGCATTTGACCCACTTTGATGATGTGATGACGTATTTCTGTTTAGTTTTGAATGCATTCTCATCTTATTTGTTGAATTTAATGTTGAGAACTGACATCTTGAAAGAATTTAGGTTTTCTTGTAAACCATAACCAGATAAAAACTGATTTAATTTGTATTTGTGTGCGTCCGTCTAATGCCACCGCACCTTCTGAAACACCCAGGAGAAACATTTTTTCCACAACTATTTTATGTTTAACATGGTGTAAACTTTTAAGATGTCCCAAACTTTTTTCCAATATATATGTGGCATGTATGATGTACAGGGTGACCTCATATAATAGATTTGGATGTGAATGAGCCGACAATACGTCATTGGACAGACCTCTGCTTGTCTTCATGCTGAGAATCATGTTCTTTAATCTTCTTTTCTGTGTCAGCAGACTGTTCCTGCTTAACCGTTTAGACTCACATTTAAAAATGAGCGAATGTGTGATGGAAGAGGAAGAGAGAGCAGAGTCCGTAGTGTCCAGCTGTGTGTCCATGAAGAGCGACAGGTCCAAAGGGAACCCTTTAAACTTCGGTATTGGAGCTCAAGGCTCACCTTTAAAGTAAGGTTTTCTGAACCACATATCTCTGCCTTAGAACATTTCACAACCATACAAAACATCATTTTGTGGGTATTAGCCTCCACTATCGTGAAAAATGAAATTCATCAGCTCTTTAAAATGAAACGGTGCACAGTCCTTTCACCATGTTGGCCTGTGGAAAACCAGTGTTGTTGGCCCGATGGACCAGCGTCCCCGTCGTTGCCGGACCACCGTTGGCCACCAGTTGGGTTTTGGGATCAAAGTGGGGGCGTTTCCTGTATCCGGTTCTCCTCACGGATCCATGACTACAACATGTTGCTGCAAGTGCAGAGACGTTTGCTCTGGAAAGAACTTTAGAGCACATTCAGTGCTGCAGGATGAGGGGCTGGAAAAGGTGCCAGTTCTTTTCTCACTGCAGGGAACAGTTAAAAAAGCAGCTTAAACTCTGAAAACATGAAAATGATACAGAGACATCATTGATTTATTGATTCAGTTGTTATCCAGAATGGATTAGAAATGTTCCTGTTTGATAAAAATGCAGTGAATTGGGATTATTTAACTCCAACCTCTCCAGATTATTTACCTTCATCACAGTCTCATCACTATTTCTGATGTTTCCTCAGGATGGACGAGGACAGAGCAGAGTCCACAGTGCCCAGCTGGGTGTCCCTGAAGAGTGACCACTCCAAATATGGACTAATATACTTCAGAAGTTCAGAGGAAATGTAAGAAAACTAAAGCGTGATGATGTGTTTGTGTGGCAGCTGTTAGTCACATTAACAGCAGCAGGTTGTGAGTTTATTATTGGAGATGTTTAACACTTAAACCTCAGACAGTCATATAGTTACAGACTTAATGAGAATATTGTTGATTAGAAACAAGAATCAGGTTTAAACTGAAAGATGAATTCAGACATAAATGCTGGAACAATATTGAGTCTTGATCAGGTTCTTTCATCCTATAAATCAAAGGACTAATAGAGATGTGTTTCATAGTGAGAGGGGGGAGCACATCCTATCAAACTGGGACCAGTCAGCTCCACCAGGAGAGTCCTCTTGTTCACAATCTGGAAGCAGATCTGGAGATGCTGAAATGAAGCCCAAACAAAGTAAAACTGTTCAATATGAGATTTAATTTGTGATGTCATGAATTTGTAGTTGCGTTGATGATTTATTATAGATGGAAATCATTGGTTTACTTATGTTCAGGAAGTGATCTGCAGGAGGTGATAGAAGGTCATAAGATGAGTCTGAAGAGAAGATGTGAACATGTGACTGAAGGAACTCATGAAGCAGGAAGTGGAACCCTGCTGAACAAGATCTACACTGAGCTCTACATCACTGAGGGACAAAGTGAGGAGGTGGACACACAACATGAGGTGAGACAGCTTGAGAGAACCTCCAAGAAGAACATCCAGGACACTCCAATCAAGTGCCAGGACATCTTCAAAGTCTTATCTGAGCAACAGAGACACATCAGAGTGGTTCTGACCAACGGTGTCGCCGGCGTTGGAAAAACCTTCTCAGTGCAGAAGTTCAGTCTGGACTGGGCAGAAGGTTTGGAGAACCAACACATCAGTCTGGTGCTTCCGCTCTCATGGAGGGAGCTGAACTTGATCAGAGATGAGCAGCACAGTCTTCTCTCACTGCTTCATGTTTTCCATCCAACATTACAGAAGATCAGAGCAGAAGATCTGACTGTGTGGAAACTTCTGTTCATCTTTGATGGCCTGGATGAAAGCAGATTTTCACTGGGTTTCAACAAGCATCAGGTCATCTCTGATGTCACACAAGTATCGTCAGTTGAGGTGCTCCTGGTGAACCTCATCCAGGGGAACCTGCTTCCCTCAGCTCTCATCTGGATCACCTCCAGACCTGCAGCAGCCTATCAGATTCCTCCCTTGTGTGTTGACAGGATCACAGAAGTACGAGGCTTCACTGACTCCCAGAAGGAGGAGTACTTCAGGAGGAGGTTCACTGATGAAGATCTGTCCAAGAGAATCATCTCACACATCAAGGCCTCCAGGAGCCTCCACATCATGTGTCTGATCCCAGTTTTCTGCTGGATCACTGCTATAGTTCTGGAGGACATGATGACCAGAGACCAGAAAGGAGAGCTGCCCAAAACCTTGACTGACCTCTACTCACACTTCCTGAGGGTTCAGATAAAGAGGAAGAAGCAGAAGTATGGAGGAAAGCAGAGACCAGAGGAACTGATTAAGGCTGATAAAAAACTCCTTCTGAAGTTGGGTCGGCTGGCATTTGAACATCTGGAGAAAGGAAACATCATGTTCTACTCAGAAGACCTGGAGCGATGTGGACTGGACGTCTCCGAGGTGTCGGTGTACTCAGGAGTTTGTACAGAGATCTTCAAGAGAGAGAGTGTGATCTTCCAGAAATCAGTCTACTGCTTTGTTCATCTGAGCGTTCAGGAGTTTCTGGCTGCCGTCTACATGTTCCACCGTTACACCTGGAAAGACACAGTGGTTATAAATCAGTTCCTAGAATATTCTGAACCAGTCACATCTCTTGATTACTTCCTCAGGAGAGCACTAATGAAATCTCTCAAAAGTGAAAATGGCCACCTGGACTTGTTTGTTCGCTTCCTTCATGGTCTCTCTCTGGAGTCCAATCAGAGGATCTTGGGTGGACTGTTGGATCAGAGGAACAGCCACCCAGAAACCATCCAGAATGTCCTCTACAACCTGAAGGTGAACAGTGGTGGAATCTCCCCAGACAGAAGCATCAACATCTTCCACTGTCTGATGGAGATGAAGGATCAGTCAGTCCATCAGGAGATCCAAGAGTTCCTGAAGTCAGGGGAGATATCAAAGAGGAGACTGTCAGAGATCCACTGTTCAGCTCTGGCCTACCTGCTGCAGATGTCAGAGGAGGTTCTGGATGAGCTGAACCTGGAGCAGTACAACACCTCAGCGCAGGGACGACGTCGCCTGATTCCAGCTGTGAGGAACTGCAGGAAGGTCGTGTAAGTAAAGATTTTTGGGGCCGGACATCGGCGTTAAATCAAGCGAGTGGATCATGTCAGGTAGCAATACCCCCTCCAGTGGTCATTCCTTCAATTCTTTATCTCCATTGCAGCGTCCATAAATTAAAAACAACAACAATTCATCCAGAAATGTTCAACACTGGCTGGATATAAGTTCAAAGGTCAATCCAGACAAACCAACACTAAGGCAGGAATAATAGGAGCCACAAGTTAACTGACTATCATGAAATTACTGTCATGTCATTAAATCACTTTTGTTTGTTTGTATACATCGTATTCTAACGACAGAAAAACACATTTTAACTAATGACACGTGACTATTTTGCTTCATTTGTTCAACGTAAAAACAGCCGGCCTCGTTGGTTTAAATGGGTGTTTTAGGTCTTTGTGGCGGTTCCGTTTGGAGCCTTTATGTGACCCACAAAGTTGTTTGAGCCTTTCCACACCCGTTAGGTGGCAACTTCATCACTAGCAACAAAAGGTGCAGTGAAAATGATTTGAAGGGAAACAGGCAGATATAACAGAAGCTGAGGGCAATCGATGCAACCAGAGACTCTGATGTCATCGATCGGATCGCTGAATTAAGACTTGACGCACGATCCTACAAATTGGATGAAATGCAAAATATCCAAAGAGCCGATAGACAGATAAAAAGATGCACGTTTCTTTAAACCATTTGCTACAATCATTTTAAATATTGAGTAATTATGAGCT
Source organism: Takifugu rubripes (assembly GCF_901000725.2). NCBI lineage: Eukaryota > Metazoa > Chordata > Actinopteri > Tetraodontiformes > Tetraodontidae > Takifugu > Takifugu rubripes. Next base: position 1,744,400 of record NC_042299.1, on the reverse strand, counting down.
GTTCTAAAATAAGACAAATGTTGAGAATAATTCAGTTGCATTTCAGATCTGATGGTCGTTCAAACTGTTGCTCTACGGTGTTGAATTTAGCTTTTCCAGGAAATGAGCTACATTTGTGTTGAGGTAGATTCTCAGATAGTTGATGAGAAATCCCAAAGTTTGACTCACTATTTTGGTTTCATACACACAGACTGTCTGATAGTTTTCTTTCAACGAGTCATTGCGAAGTTGTGGCCTCAGCAATGACGTCAAACCCTTCTCATCTACGGGAAGCTGAGCTTAAGCGAGAACCAAAGCCTGACCGATGCCGACGTAAAGTTACTGTCTTCTGCAATGATGCATCCAAACTGCAGACTGGAGACGCTCAGGTCAGGAGGCCTCTGTTGGTACTTTTCTAAATTTCTTTACATTTGTCTCTGCTTTTCTCTTTCTTTTCAGATTAGAATGTGTTTTTATTTGGCCCCAGTTATCCTTTTTCCAGGCTGTGGAACTGCAGTTATTCATGAGATCAGTTGTGGCTTCTCTGGCCTCGGCGCTGAGGTCCAATCCCCCCATCTGAGGGTTTCTGGACCTGAGCTACATCATCAGAGGATCCAGCAGTGGAAGCTGCTCTGTGGTGCTCTCCCAGGCTCCTCTCTGTGAGCTGGAGCCTCTCATGTCAGTCATAGATGAGCCGTACTTTCGCAGGTGTAACTAGTGACAATAACTGTTTACCGTATTTTCCCTGACCACAATGCTCACCGTATTATAGGGCTCAGTTCGTTTAATAACAGCGAGTTATAACAGGCAGTGCAACATTTTTATCACAAGTGGATAGTGGAGTTTAATAAATCTTCGATTTAGTGCAACATTTTTATCACGTAGTACCGTTGCGGTAAATCAAACGTTAGTGCAAACACAATATACGGTAACTCGAACTCTCGAAGTAGTGCAAAGCGATAGCAATACCAATATAACAACGTTGTTCAAACGGTAATGTCCATATTCACAGTATGACCAGCCTTATTAAGTTGTAAACACACAAAAGAAACACGTAAAGCTCACTTTATCAGTTCATTCCTCATCCAGGAATCCCTCGAATTCCTCTTCTTCGGTGTCCGAATTGAACAGTTGTGCGAATACGGCGTCCAACATGGCCGGCTCCGTCTCGTCAAAGTCGTCATCAGGGTCGGTGTCGCTGGTGTTGTCCGGCATTTCAGTGACAATCCCTGCCTTCCCGAAAGCTCGGACCACGGTCGATGCCCAGGCATTTACGATCCACTGGCAGATAGTGACGTCTGACGCTCGGCGCCGTCTCCCCGTCTTGGTGAACGTGTGTTCGCCGTTCGTCATCCACCGCTCCCACGCAGTTCGCATTCTAGCTTTGACACCAATATCTAGCGGCTGGAGTTCCTTTGTTAATCCACTTCTTGCTTTGTTTCCTCGGAAGCTCCGTTGAGTCTTTACCTGGCGCAGGTCGTCTTGTTGCTTCCTCCACTTCCGCACCATTGATTCGTTCACGTTAAATTCTCTTGCCGCTGCTCTATTTCCGTGTTCAACTGCGTGACTGATAGCCTTCAGTTTGAACTCTGCGTCGTAAGCGCGTCTCTTGTAAGGAGCCATTTTGGGGTCTTTACAGACAGAAATGGTTTGGGACTGAATTTACTGCTGTTACCTCGGCCACGCCTACTGACTACGGTAGCCGCGATTAACCAATATTACCGTAATCCATACAAATGTTTGATCTTTGTTATAAACGTAGTGTTACAGTTCTCAGAAAAAAGACCACACAGGACAGATTTGCAGTATTAAATTGGTTGTGGAAATCTGTCCCATGTGAGTATGGTCATCAATGACTAGAAAGGAAGTATCAGTTGTAGATTTGTCTGTTTTATTTTAGGCTGGCCACAAAACCGCCCAAACATTCAGACCAATCAAAAATGGTTCTTCTGTCTTTTAAAGATCAGAAGGAAAACTAGAAACCCCAAAAAGAAAGCTGCTGCAGTGTGCCACGCCCCTTCTCTACTGAGAAAAGCCATCCCAAAAAAGAGAAAAGCCCAAGTGTGAAGTGAGCCCCCTGTTAAACCTTGGTACCGAAAGCCTGCAGTCATTCTCATCTGAGGTGGCTTCATTCCAGCCAGAAGCCCAAACCTGCCTCCCTCTTAAAGGGGCAGCAGGTCAGTCCAACACAGAAACCTTCATGAAGATCTGAAGCTTTCAGCATCCACAATTGTTGCACCTCACTTCCATTGGAGTCCAAATCAGAAGTCAACAAGTTGATTCTACACCGATTCTACACAATGCAACCATTTTAAAAGGTTTCCATCCATCAAGTTTTGACACATTTTTATATAAATCTGTTTGTTCATCGCCTCCTTCTGTTGTAATGGTCATTAAAGAAATGACCTTATGGAGTTTTTCTCCTCACAATATGACTTTCTATGAACGATGCAATAAATGCAGCTTGCAATCTAAGACAATATGGAAGTATGTGTATTAATAGTAGTGGAAGTAGCTCATAAATAATACATTTGCTCTTCTCATCGAATCTTTCTATGTTATTAAAGAAAAACCTGCTCTTAGTCAACAACATCTAAGACATCAACCAAAAATCCTAATTTTCTACAATATAATATAAAACAGTAGAGAAGACTCTTTCTGCAGAGACACTGGTGGCAGGAATGCAGAAGTATCACCTGCTCAACTTGGAAGATGGAGCAGAAACCACCAGCTGAGAAGGTCCTCAGCGAGAGGGAAGTGGTGGAGAACCATGAAACTTGCTAAGCTCCACCTCAGCTCCAGAGACGGGCTGAGCTGGAGCTGTGGCACCAGGTATCGCCCAGAAGAGCCTCCAACAAACAAGCTCTTCTCTTGGGAGGAGAGGGCTTTGAATCTCAGCTCAGTGTGCTTGTCTCTAGTAGGTGGCAGCTGCACCTTTTCCTGAGGTCCTTGTTGATGCCCTGAGGGGAATTGATGCTCCTGCAATGTTTTCTGGCAGCATTGAGCTTGCAGTGGGGCAATCAAACACACTGTGGGGGGGCTCTCTTTCCTTCTCTCATCTGGAGAACAAGTGACACCAGCTGCCAATCATTGTTGAGAAATGTGCAGTCAGGGGAACTGATGCGTCCAGACTATAGCCACCCTTCCAGCATCCAGCAGTGTCTAAAACCTTTGATTTGGTTTCACCAGAGAGTGTAGGGATTGCAGGGTCGCTGCAGCATCGCCCACAAGCTGTCAGGAGTGGGTCGCTTTGTCCCCACTCCTGACAAGAGTTGAGTGCTATTGAGAAATGTGGTCTCACAAACTTGGAAGGTATTTTGACCTACACACACTTTACATACGCTGTAGATCTTGTCCAACTGCCCTGAAAGAACCCAAAATAGGAATATACGGCAGATAAGCCGGTGCAGGACCAGAGGTTTGTTGCTGTGTTTTGCTCTGGCTACATGTTGATTTTTATTTGTCTTCTCTCAAAATAATTGTTATTTTAGACTAATTGACTGCAGGTTATCAGAGACCAGCTGTGATTCTGTGGCCTCAGCTCTGAAGTCAAACCACTCCCATCTGAGGGTTCTGGACCTGAGCTTCAACACGTTGCAGGATTCAGGAGTGAAGCGGCTCTGTTCTGGACTGGAGAGTCCAAACTGTAAACTGGAGAGGCTCAGGTCAGTCTTCATTTTTCTACCTATATACCAGCTGCTAAGATGGTGAAGTGAGGCTGTTCTCAACACTGCTGTGATGCACCACATTAAAAAAATTCCTTGTAATATCATGAATTCAGGTCTGACCCAACTAAGAACTAACGTAGGTTTAGTACTGACGCAGATAACATGCAGCCCTGCACCGTATAACCTCATCCTGCATTTTTCAGATTAGAGCGCTGCAGTTTATCAGAGATCAGCTGTGGCTCTCTGGCCACGGCGCTGAGGTCCAATCCCTCCCATCTCAGAAAACTGGACCTTGGTGGGAACCTGCTGAAGGATCCAGGAGTGAAGCTGCTCTGTGGTTTTCTCCACTTTCCAAACTGCCGACTGGAAACTCTGGGGTAAACACCATTCTCAAAAATGTCCATTATTCCATCCGAGGGTCCTCACACCTTTCTGAGTGTGTGTGTTGTGCCCAGTTCCTCAGGAGGGAGGGCACACGGGGACCACTTATCATGATAAATTGATTTAAGGACAATGAAAAAGCACGACAGATGGTAACCAAAATTAGACAAAACTACGTGAGGGTGCCTGGTAGACACCAGCCAACGAGGAGGGAGATGGTGAGGAGACAGGAAGTCATCTAAGACAGGTTGTGCCTTTAAAGATGAGCCACAGGTGAGATGGATCTCCATGATGAGAGGGAGGGAAAGAGGTGGGAGAACCTGGAAGAGTGAGGGCCAGAACAATATATATTCTCCTCTGGAACAGTGCAAACCTGAGAGGTTGGAATTGTGGTGGTAATTACATATTACTATCATTTTTTAGCCTGTAACTAAATTAAATATTTACAGATCATGCCTTTGATTAACCTTTCAGATTAATACTGGTTTCACTTATAACCTTATAAAAGTTTTCCCTTCTTTATTTAGATTAAAGGGAATGCAGGTTATCAGAGATCAGCTGTGGCTCTCTGGCCTCGGCGCTGAGGTCCAATCCCTCCCATCTCAGAGAACTGAACCTGAGTGGGAACCAGCTGAAGGATTCAGGAGTGAAGCGGCTCTGTGGTTTTCTCCACTTTCCAAACTGCCGACTGGAAACTCTGAGGTAAACACCATTCTCAAAAATGTCCATTATTCCATCCGAGGGTCCTCACACTTTCTGAGTGTGTGTGTTGTGCCCAGTTCCTTCAGGAGGAGGGCCACACGGGGACCACTTATTCATGATAAATTGATTAAGGACAATGAAAAAGCCGACAGATGGTAACCAAAATTAGACAAACTAGGTGAGGGTGCCTGTAGACACCAGCCAACGAGGAGGGAGATGGTGAGGGGGACAGGAAGTCATCTAAGACAGGTTGTGCCTTTAAAGATGAGCCACAGGTGAGATGGATCTCCATGATGAGATGGGAGGGAAAGAGGTGGGAGAGCTGGGAAGAGTGAGGGCGAGACAATATAGATTCTCCTTTGGAACAGTGCAAACCTGAGAGGTTGGAATTGTGGTAATTACATATTACTATCATTTTTTAACCTGTAACTAAATTAAATATTTACAGATCATGCCTTTGATTAACCTTTCAGATTAATACTGGTTTCACTTATAACCTTATAAAAGTTTCCCTTCTTTATTTAGATTAAGGTACTGCAGCTTATCAGAGATCAGCTGTGGCTCTCTGGCCTCGGCGCTGAGGTCCAATCCCTCCCATCTCAGAGAACTGGACCTGGGTCAGAACCAGCTGCAGGATTCAGGAGTGAAGCTGCTTTCTGATCTCGTAGAGAATCCACACTATGGGCTGGAGACATTGAGTCAGTAGCTGGTAGAAGCCAGTCACCTCCCGCTCATCTGCTGCGTCACTCACTGACCACTGGTGAAGAGCATCTGTGGAAACATCTGCCGTCTACTCCCTCCATAGATGAAAAATTCCGTTTTTAAAAAGCGCTGGTGGACTTTCAGGAGATCAGTCGATGGTCGACAAAGCAGAAGCAGCTTCGCCTTGAAGTTAAATTAGTTCCTGGTATCACACAATGCATCTTTATAAAGTTCTAAATGGCTCCTCGGCCACTCTTATAAGCATGAAAACATTCTCTTAATTGTCTCTTCAAATGTCTGTATTATACGTTACTATTTTACAGAATGCCTTCAGAATCTTTAGGGTTTAGTATTTACTGTCTCTGTGACATGGAGCATTGGAATATTTCAGCTGCAGCCAGCAAAAACCCATCAGAATGACGGCTATCGGTGGGAACCGCAGGTCATTTGACTTTAGTCAGTCTGGTAAATGTTATAGGATTTATTGCAATCTAATAAAAACAAATAAGAAATGTGGGAAATAGGAAATAAAAAGAAGCAAAATGACCAAAATAAATCTCCATGAATACTGTAAATTTAAAGATGAGAACCTGCTGCACTGTGCCGTGCCCCTTCTCTATTGAGAAAAGCCCAAGTGTGTCCTTCAGTCACCTCAGACATTCAGCCATCTTTTAATACCTTTGTTCAAGCCCAGAACGCACTGGATTATTCCCACTGAAGATGGAAAAGCAGGTGGAAAACATGAGTTATTGTTAACTGTACTGGTGTATGACTATAGCGCATTACTGGACCACTATAAACTTGTTGTTTGTGGTTTTTCTTTCTTTGTGGAGAATAACACATTAAAAATAAATTGCACTGGTTCAGCAGTTGATCTTGTTTTCTTATTTGACCTATACTACACAATTTCACAAAGCTAAATATACATTTTTACAGAATAGTTTTATCCTTCCGATTACCAGCACCAGCTATTCAAAATATCTAATGTAGTGGGTTTTAAAATGAACTGAATGATGTCTCTGATTTTCCTGTTGATTGTTAGGGATCAGGCCCTGGGATTCTGCATAGCACCAAGTTTGACTACAACAGACATTACAAATAAGATGATTTGATTTGATTTAAAAATAAAAGAACTGCGCCTGAAAATGAAGCAGAAGCAATAAAAACCCAACACCAGTGAAGCTTTCGAAGAATCTCAGATATTGATGAAAAATTCTGGAAATCATGATGGAGAGATATTTTTCTCACGGCTCAAATTCCACAGCTATTAAGTGATTAAATGGATTTAATGGTGATATTCTGGAGTCCACAATTTCAGGTGAAGTTACACTGGGGAACAATTTGAAAATATCCTGTTGAAATTATTCTAAATTATTCTGATTAAAAATCAAATTGGCACGCTGATTCCAAAATTACAGTCATCCCCCCCCAGCCCGTCAAGTTTTGAAAGCTTCTCCTCCAGATCAGCAAATTTCCCCTAATGAGCTGGAGTCAGACTGGCCAGCTGATGACATCTGGATCAGCTCCGTTGGTGTCGTCACCATTAAGAGGTGTGTGCAGCCCCCAAAAGGTCAGTACTGTCAATATCCTATAGGGACACTTTGAACCAGAGGGGATCCTATAGATCAAAAAGTTGACACAGTTTGATTCCGCACCCAAAAACGAACATCTGTCAGACGAACTCCAGTTGTTTCCCAGTATTTCAGTTAAAACGTGGACCAAATTGTTCTGAAGAGAGGCGCCTGTGCTGGATATGACGCGATCAAAACACAAACACGTGACGTGTAGAGGAAGAAGAAGCGAAAGTGAAAGTTCTCAAACTTCGGGCTCCATTCTTGAGTGACCGAGCCCTGATGGAAAACCTCTAATATTCAGGTATCATTGGTTTCTTTCACTGCTGTCGTCTCGAATCAATGTTCCGCTGCGAGATGCGGCTTAATAAGCTGCGTGTGCGCAATGAGCGTGCGCGTGTTTCGGACGCACATTGCGGCTGGTCGACGGGAATGTTGTGACGGATGATCAAACTTTGTAGCGTGTTTCCTCTAACTGCGTTTTCCGCTAACCCTGAGCCAACATTTTAGAGGCTGAGGAAGCACATTTTAATACTCACAATAAGTCGACAATATTATTTGCAGTTAGTGGAAAAATCCACGGAAAGAGGGACACAACGCGACAGTTTAGCCTCCTCTCTTTGTCCCTCCACCAGGGGACAATCAATCCTTTATTTAAAAAAGGAGAGTATGTAAAGAGGGAGAGATCAAGGCATTCCATTTTATTGTTTTAACAACTGGTTCTTTGTGGAATATGAATTTGTTATTATGGATTTATGAAATGTGTTCTGTTTTGAATGAAGCAGTCAAGAAAACGAAAGGAAACCTAAACCCATGGTGTTTTGATATTTTTGGTCCTGAACATGTGGTCAGATCAGATTAGTCTGAGCAGAATTGGGTGTTTTTTGCCCTTTGCTGTGTGTCATCTATTCTATTCAGCATGTTGGGTTGCTTGACTTCTGTTGGGTCGTGGCAACTTGATCATCACTTCTGAGATATTGACACACCTTTTTCCTGAGGCTGGCTCCAATGCTGCCAACACACCTGGCCATGGATATGGTGGGACTTCTGTGATGAGTGGGGTCAGAGGTGGTGGACAAGCTCTGCTCCAAAACAAGCTTGCTAGATATGTTTGGGATCTCCTCCACCACAACCACCAGCTGCAACTAGTAGCTGTGCACGCCATGCAGAGTTTTGACCTCTAGGTCAGGCTACAGATGTTTTTTCCAGCACCATCATGTGTTGGTGAGAAACATGATGCGCCTGATCAAAAAAAGCTGCTTGTAATCTGACAGACGAGCCATGATGAGATGTCAAGGTGCGTTGTTGAAAATGAAGATCCTCTTCTTGGAATCCTGTCTGAGATGACAGAAGATGATGCTGCATTTGACCCACTTTGATGATGTGATGACGTATTTCTGTTTAGTTTTGAATGCATTCTCATCTTATTTGTTGAATTTAATGTTGAGAACTGACATCTTGAAAGAATTTAGGTTTTCTTGTAAACCATAACCAGATAAAGAATGATTTCATTTGTATTTGTGTGCGTCCATCTAATGCCACCGCACCTTTTGAAACACCCAGGAGAAACATTTTTTCCACAACTATTTTATATTTAACATGGTGTAAACTTTTAAGATGTCCCAAAACTGTTTTCCAATATATATGTGGCATGTATGATGTACAGGGTGACATCATATAATAGATTTTGATGTGAATGAGCCGACAATACGTCATTGGACAGACCTCTGCTTGTCTTCATGCTGAGAATCATGTTCTTTAATCTTCTTTTCTGTGTCAGCAGACTGTTCCTGCTTAACCGTTTAGACTCACATTTAAAAATGAGCGAATGTGTGATGGAAGAGGAAGAGAGAGCAAAGTCCACAGTGTCCAGCTGTGTGTCCATGAAGAGCAACTGGTCCAAAGGGAACCCTGAAAACTTCGGTATTGGACCTCAAGGCTCACCTTTAAAGTAAGGTTTTCTGAACCACATAACTCTGCCTTAGAACATTTCACAACCATACAAAACATCATTTTGTGGGTATTAGCCTCTACTATCGTGAAAAATGAAATTCATCAGCTCTTTAAAATGAAACGGTGCACAGTCCTTTCACCATGTTGGCCTGTGGAAAACCAGTGTTGTTGGGCCCGATGGACCAGCGTCCCTGTCGTTGCCGGACCACCGTTGGCCACCAGTTGGGTTTTGGGATCAAAGTGGGGGCGTTTCCTGTATCCGGTTCTCCTCACGGATCCATGACTACAACATGTTGCTGCAAGTGCAGAGACGTTTGCTCTGGAAAGAACTTTAGAGCACATTCAGTGCTGCAGGATGAGGGGCTGGAAAAGGTGCCAGTTCTTTTCTCACTGCAGGGAACAGTTAAAAAAAGCAGCTTAAACTCTGAAAACATGAAAATGATACAGAGACTTCATTGATTTATTGATTCAGTTGTTATCCAGAATGGATTAGAAATGTTCCTGATTGATAAAAATGCAGTGAATTGGGATTATTTAACTCCAACCTCTCCAGATTATTTACCTTCATCACAGTCTCATCACTATTTCTGATGTTTCCTCAGGATGGACGAGGACAGAGCAGAGTCCACAGTGCCCAGCTGTGTGTCCCTGAAGAGTGACCGGTCCAAAGGTGGAATGATAAACTTCAGAAGTTCAGAGGAAATGTAAGAAAACTAAAGCGTGATGATGTGTTTGTGTGCCAGCTGTTAGTCACATTAACAGCAGCAGGTTGTGAGTTTATTATTGGAAATGTTTAACACTTAAACCTCAGACAGTCATATAGTTACAGACTTAATGTGAATATTGTTGATTAGAAACAAGAATCATGTTTAAACTGAAAGATGAATTCAGACATAAGTGCTGGAACAATATTGAGTCTTGATCAGGTTCTTTCATCCTATAAATCAAAGGACTAATAGAGATGTGTTTCATAGTGAGAGGGGGGAGCACATCCTATCAAACTGGGACCAGTCAGCTCCACCAGGAGAGTCCTCTTGTTCACAATCTGGAAGCAGATCTGGAGATGCTGAAATGAAGCCCAAACAAAGTAAAACTGTTCAATATGAGATTTAATTTGTGATGTCATGAATTTGTAGTTGTGTTGATGATTTATTAAAGATGGAAATCATTGGTTTACTTATGTTCAGGAGGTGATCTGCAGGAGGTGATAGAAGGTCATAAGATGAGTCTGAAGAGAAGATGTGAACATGTGACTGAAGGAACTAATGAAGCAGGAAGTGGAACCCTGCTGAACAAGATCTACACTGAGCTCTACCTCACTGAGGGACAAAGTGAAGAGGTGGACACACAACATGAGGTGAGACAGCTTGAGAGAACCTCCAAGAAGAACATCCAGGACACTCCAATCAAGTGCCAGGACATCTTCAAAGTCTTATCTGAGCAACAGAGACACATCAGAGTGGTTCTGACCAACGGTGTCGCCGGCGTTGGAAAAACCTTCTCAGTGCAGAAGTTCAGTCTGGACTGGGCAGAAGGTTTGGAGAACCAAGACATCAGTCTGGTGCTTCCGCTCTCATGCAGGGAGCTGAACTTGATCAGAGATGAGCAGCACAGTCTTCTCTCACTGCTTCATGTTTTCCATCCAACATTACAGAAGATCAGAGCAGAAGATGTCTGGAAACTTCTGTTCATCTTTGATGGCCTGGATGAAAGCAGATTTTCACTGGATTTCAACAAGCATCGGGTCATCTCTGATGTCACACAAGAATCGTCCGTTGGCGTGCTCCTGGTGAACCTCATCCAGGGGAACCTGCTTCCCTCAGCTCTCATCTGGATCACCTCCAGACCTGCAGCAGCCTATCAGATTCCTCCCTCGTGTGTTGACAGGATCACAGAAGTACGAGGCTTCACTGACTCCCAGAAGGAGGAGTACTTCAGGAGGAGGTTCAGTGATGAAGATCTGTCCAAGAGAATCATCTCACACATCAAGGCCTCCAGGAGCCTCCACATCATGTGTCTGATCCCAGTTTTCTGCTGGATCACTGCTATAGTTCTGGAGGACATGATGACCAGAGACCAGAGAGGAGAGCTGCCCCAAACCCTGACTGACCTCTACTCACACTTCCTGAGGGTTCAGATGAAGAGGAAGAAGCAGAAGTATGGAGGAAAGCAGAGACCAGAGGAACTGACTGAGGCTGATAAAGAACTCCTTCTGAAGTTGGGTCGGCTGGCGTTTGAACATCTGGAGAAAGGAAACATCATGTTCTACTCAGAAGACCTGGAGCGATGTGGACTGGACGTCTCCGAGGTGTCGGTGTACTCAGGAGTTTGTACAGAGATCTTCAAGAGAGAGAGTGTGATCTTCCAGAAATCAGTCTACTGCTTTGTTCATCTGAGCATTCAGGAGTTTCTGGCTGCAGTCTACATGTTCCACCGTTACACCAGGAAAGACACAGTGGTTATAAATCAGTTCCTGAAATATTCCAAACCAAACCGCTTTTTTGGGTTTGCTGGGTTGTTTGCAAAAAACAATCAAGTCAAATATCTTGATGACTTCCTCATGAGAGCACTCATGAAATCTCTTGACAGTAAAAATGGCCACCTGGACTTGTTTATTCGCTTCCTTCATGGTCTCTCTCTGGAGTCCAATCAGAGGATCTTGGGTGGACTGTTGGATCAGAGGAACAGCCATCCAGAAACCATCCAGAAGGTCCTCAACAACCTGAAGGAAGTGAACAGTGATGAAATCTCCCCAGACAGAAGCATCAACATCTTCCACTGTCTGATGGAGATGAAGGATCAGTCAGTCCATCAGGAGATCCAAGAGTTCCTGAAGTCAGGGGAGATATCAGAGAGGGAACTGTCAGAGATCCACTGTTCAGCTCTGGCCTACCTGCTGCAGATGTCAGAGGAGGTTCTGGATGAGCTGAACCTGCCGCACTACAACACCTCAGATGAGGGACGACGTCGCCTGATTCCAGCTGTGAGGAACTGCAGGAAGGCCGTGTAAGTAAAGATTTTTGGGGCCGGACATCGGCGTTTAAATCAAGCGAGTGGATCATGTCAGGTAGCAATACCCCCTCCAGTGGTCATTCCTTCAATTCTTTATTTCCATTTCAGGGTCCATAAATTAAAAAAAACAACAATGCATCCAGAAATGTTCAACACTGGCTGGATATAAGTTCAAAGGTCAATCCAGACAAACCAACATTAGGCAGGAATAATAGGAGCCACAAGTTAACTGACTATCATGAAATTACTGTCATGTCATTAAATAACTTTTGTTTGTTTGTATACATCGTATTCTAACAACAGAAAAACACATTTTAACTAATGACACGTGACTATTTTGCTTCATTTGTTCAACGTAAAAACAGCCGGCCTCGTTGGTTTAAATGGGTGTTTTAGGTCTTTGTGGCGGTTCCGTTTGGAGCCTTTATGTGACCCACAAAGTTGTTTGAGCCTTTCCACACCCGTTAGGTGGCAACTTCATCACTAGCAACAAAAGGTGCAGTGAAAATGATTTGAAGGGAAACAGGCAGATATAACAGAAGCTGAGGGCAATCGATGCAACCAGAGACTCTGATGTCATCGATCGGATCGCTGAATTAAGACTTGACGCATGATCGTACAAATTGGATGAAATGCAAAATATCCAAAGAGCCGATAGACAGATAAAAAGATGCAGGTTTCTTCAAACCATTTGCTATAATCATTTTAAATATTGAGTAATTATGAGCTGTTCTAAAATAAGACAAATGTTAAGAATAATTCAGTTGCATTTCAGATCTGATGGTCGTTCAAACTGTTGCTCTACGGTGTTGAATTTAGCTTTTCCAGGAAATGAGCTACATTTGTGTTGAGGTAGATTCTGTTGGATTGCATTACCTCACTGCCAATCCGCGTGTTCTTTAAATGAAGACTTCAAGTAAACAAATGCCAATTTCAAAATGTATTTTAACAAATAGAATCAATTCAAGATACAAATATACAGAGCTCTGGGCCAGTTCATAACCCTACAATAACAGAGTCAATTGTCAGGGCATGAAGTCTGACAACCTAACTATCCCTTGGCCCAGTTTATATAGAAAGACATATGTAAATTATTGATGCTAATTCAGTCCAATCCAGTCCTTCTTCTTGGGTGACTTCATCTTCTTCTTCCTGCCTCATTTGGTGTTGGTGCAGTCCTTCTTCTCCATTGTCTTCTCAGATGGCCAGATCAGAGGTCATATTCCTGTCCAGGAACTTATCAATCACCAGTAAATTATGCTGTCATATTTTACGATGAGGGTCTACCATTTCCTGTCTACCTGGCTCCAACTGTCTAAGCAGTATTCATGTCAAGGAAGGGTCAACTGACTTGCTTATGTGTATTCCTGCTAAAGATTATATACTATCCCTAACTTCTAAACTACCTGTAACATAAAACAAAAACATATAGTATAACACATGCTAATAAGATAAAAGATGCTAACAAGATAAAATAATTCTCTTCAATCCCCCTTTTGGCCTAGCCTAAGCTAGGCCAATATAACAATTCCTTGACCGCTCCCTTTGCTGTAATCAAGAATAATAGAAGTTTAATCATGGTGCCATCTTCTTTAGATGTTCCCGGATCTGTCCAAGCGTTCTCTGTGGATTATCTGCTGGGGTACATTGATTCCAGTGATACCAGAGTTAGGGTTAATGTGTTAGAGTGTCAGTATGTTAGGATGTTAGGGTTAACATGTGATGTTCGCTCTGCAACTTCAAAGGGACCAGTCCACCTGGGCTCTGACCATTTTTACTTGATGACTCTCAGAAGAACCCACTCAGCTGTGTGTGGAATTCCTGGATCCTCACTGACTGGTTACAGAGGTTGCCTGTTGGGAGAAAACTGAGAGAGTCGTTTTTAGTTGAACAAAATAAGATTTATTTCATACAAGTGCTGGGCTGGCCTATGGATTTTCTGCTCCTAGTCCTGGAAAGAGAACACCCCACTCGAGCTCAAAGGGGGTGAATCCTGTTCGGGAGCTTAACAGAGCTTCTTACTGACATCAAGGCTATTGGAAGCGCCTGTGTCCATTTCATTCCACTGTGAGCAAATATCTTGCCAATTTTGCTCTTCAGTGTTTGATTCATTCTTTCTACCTTCGCCTAACGCCTTCTCTACTTCTTGTAAATCTTTATTCTTAAAATGAGTTCTATTATCAGACCTAATTTGTTTGGGGAAACCATGTGTCGGATTAATTAAAAATTTAATAACACTTTTTGCATCTTCTGCTTTTACGGGAACCGCCTCTGGGCAGCCAGTGTATGCATCCACTGCCACCAAGAGGTATCGGAACCCATTGACTCTATCAATCATGTCGGTGAAATCTAGAATTTTCCTGCCCTGCCATGGGGGCAACTGGAAACTTGCCCTCATGTAGTCGAATTGTTGATTTTACATTAAATCGTGTGCATATTGAACATTCTCTGCATCATTCGTGGTTTCCCGCAGTGTCAGGCCGTGGGCCTCTTCCAGAACGGCATCTACCAGACCGGGCGGGAGAACAGGTCTGCCGTCTGGGCCCCGCCAAATTCCTTCAACTTTCACAGCCCCCCTTTCCTTCCAAACTGTTTTTTCATGTGGAGAAGCTTCTTCTTGATCACAACCAAGTCTTTCCCTATCGTATCTTGGAAGCATTTCATGAACCGTTTTCTCTACCAACAACAAATTGTAACTTGGTTTATAACCTGCAGCCTTCTTTGCTGCCTGATCTGCAGCCTCATTACCTCTTCCCTCCAGAGAGTTCTCTATGCTGTGACCTTTGCACTTTACGACTGCGACCTCCGCTGGTTCCATGAGTGCCTGTGTCAGTTGCCTCATCTCTGCCTCATGTTTTATAGGAGATCCTGATGCTGTGTTAAAACCTGCCCGCAACCATTGACAAAGTTCTAAGTGAATCGCTCCAACTACATACGCTGAATCTGTATAAATGGTCACTCTCTTTCCCTTTGATATTTCTAACGCTCTAATAACTGCCTTCAATTCTGCAAGTCGTGCTGACTCTTTACCTGTTAGGTTTCCTGTTTCCACTTCCTCAAAATCTTCTTCCGATTTTCTAACTATTGCTTAGGCAGCTTTCAGCCCCTCTTGTGGGTGTCTGAAACAACAGCCGTCGGTGAATAGTATTTCATCTGGATCCTTTAACGGCTCCGCCTTAAGATCTACTCTAATTTTTTCATCTTTCTTCACTTTCTCCTCACATCTGTGTGGTTCACCCTCTCCCATACCATCTGCCATATTGATCCCTTCATGTGTGTATGTTATGTGTGGTGCCGTTAAAATCTTGTCCATCCTGGTCTGCCTAAGTGAGGTCATGGTGAATGCTGCTGAGCTGACCAGTGATACCACACTATGTGTTGTAAGAACTGTCAGAGCGTAACCCATCACTAAATGTGCTGTTTTTTGTAAAGGTTTTGCTAGCCCTGCTACATGCCTTACACATGGTGGCTGCCTGTTTTCAATGGGGTCCAGCATTATACTTGCATACATTAATACTTTCCTTTCACCCCCTTTTTTCTGAAACAGAACACCATTTACTGTATGTTCTCCTTCAGAAACATCCAAAAAGAAAGTATCCTTATATTCCGGAACTGCCAAATGTGCAGCTGTAGTGAGTGCCTGTTTAAGAGCAATGAACGCTTTCTCTCCCTCAGTTGTCCATGTTAGCCGGGCTGCCAAATCACGCATTCCCTGTTCATTCACCATTGCACGTAGGGGCGTAGTCTTTTCTGAATATGTAGGAATAAAATGTCTACTATAGCTCGCGAGACCCAGAAATGACAACATTTCCTTTACAGTCTCTCATACCAATCATTCTGTTCAGCAAAGTCGACCTGTGCAGCCACACCCTCAGGCCCAACACACAAACACGGTGATGTAATCATCCAGAAACTTCCCTGTAACTTTTCTCTAAACGCATCCTGATACACCTCATTATTCTCATGGTCGTAAAATAGAGTGACATGATAGGGATCAACTGGCGGGGCAAAGGGACTTAGCATCGACAACCAGGGCCCCCAGCTCTGAAACAATGCCACAACACCGACACCAGGTGAGGTCTTAGGCTCAAGTTCTCCCCAATAAATGTCCGCCCACACCCCCTGTTCTGGAGAGGGTGTCGGACTCATCAGCATTTGTCCCTTCACACCTGGGTGTGAAATACAGCAGTTCAGTTTCATTCCATTAGGAAATTGCACCACCAGACCTTTGTCTCCACACAGAATTGCTGCTCCTGTCCTCACAAGGAGATCTCGTCCCAACAGGTTGATAGGGCAATGTGGTGAAATGACAAAGGGGTGCAACACAGTCTGTCCAGCAAAATGAGTCACTAATGGCCCAGAAAACGGCAGTCTCTCCGGGCTTCCTGAGAACCCCACAAGCTCGACGGTGTCAGATAAAATCAGCTCCAGTGATAAATTCCATGAGATGGTGGAACACTGCCTGGTACCTCCGGGTAGTTGTGATATGGACAGTCCCTTTGCCAATGACCATACCCTTTGGAGGCATGACACTGATCTCGGCTCAAGTACCCGCCTATCAAGCCGTATCCCTGCCCGCCGTGTCTCCCACACATGCCTCCCCTAGGACTCACCCAATGTGGGTTTATCGGAACAAAATCTTACTGCGGACCTAACTGATCTGGCTGCACCGGCTGAGAAAACCGCTGAACCATCTGTTTTTCCTCCTTTAGTTTATCATTAAGCTTTTTCTGTGCTTCATCTAACTGCATTTTTAGGAGGTGTTCCTGGGCTGTCATCACGCCCTCTTTCTTTCCCTGTTGTTTAACTTGTATTGTTGTGGTGAGAGAGATGTCTCTCCCAGACGTCCGCTGTGCTACCTGGAAGGTCAGGATTTCCTTCCATGGCTTCTTTCACTGACTGTGGAAGTCCTAAAATTATTGCCTGATGGAACAAAGTGGTGTGTAAATTATCTGAGCCAGGATGGCACCCTGTGGCACACATCCATTCCTCTTTACACCTTGCAAGGAATCCATGTGCCGACTCACTTTCCTCCCACTTAAATCTTAAGTTCTGCATTGCTCCTGGAGATACTGGAAATATCTCATAGCTTCACCAACCCTGGTTGCACATGGGCCAAAACGTGCAGCATTAGGTCTATCTTTAATGCCTGCTGCTACCTCAACTTTATCCAAATCCCAGAGAGACACTTGTCTCCCTAAAATTCCTCTAAAGTCTCCCACCGCCAGCTGCATGCTCTGTGTTAAACTGAAAAGGGTAGACATCCACTTGCCGCCTCCCTCTGCGGGTGGGGGCATCTTATCCACCAAACAATTAGTGTCTGTGATAGCAAATGGAACATATACTGGTTCCTGTCCTCCTCTTTTCTGTATCAGAGGGGCCTGTAGCTGCGGCATTCCTGAAACGGGCCCCTTACTCCTTGTGTGTATTCCTGTTTGACCCGCCTCCTCATTATTTATGGTCCCTGTCAATGGTACACCTCTATACTCACACTCACTCTCTTCCCATGATTCTAATTCATATAATTCTGTCTGAGCTTTAACAGGCTCCTGAACCTCCAATTCTCCAATAAATGTAGCCGGAATTTGGAAGGTATCTGTCTTATTCTCGCTCTCCTCTTTATCACTGCCATAAATCAATCTTGCCTTCTCCTCCCTGTGCTCAGCCCTGGCAAATCCTCCTGAGGGATCAACTCTTTTCACTTGTTTTGTTTGATTGCTAAGTGTTTTAAAGACATTTAATGTAGATTTTTGACTGTCCTGTTTTTTAAATATAGTTTGTTGGGAGATTTTAGGGCGAACCATCTGAGCTTCCTCTCTAAATTCAATTTTTCCTAAGTTATCTTCAACCTCTTCCTGTCCCTGTTTGATCCTTCTAACCTGTCTCCGAAGTTCCCACACTGTCTCACGTAACTCCTGCATTTCTTCATCTCTGTCCACATCTAACTGACCACTGTTAATAGTCAAAACTGGCAATTGATATGGGGGTGGGGAAGAGGTAGTAGGTAATGATGGATAAAGAGTGGTGTTAAGTGTCAGCGTCTGATTTGGATCTTCTAATGAAGGCTTATCTACATTGGGCACTCGTGTGACCCCCCTAGATCTGCAATAGTGCACTGCTGCACCTGCCACAGCCACAACATGTATCCTTCGAGGCTTATCTTCTAACTCCTTACCCTGTTTTTGCCATGATTTTCCTGCTATAAACCCTAATTTTGGATTATCAAGATGATCCTGTAATATGGTGTGAATTTCTGACTCCCACTTACACAATGCTTCAGCTAAATTAACCTTCACCTCTGGAGGGGGAAGTATCTTCTGCTTCTGAGCTTCCTTCCACAACTTTTTTATTGTATCCAATTCTCTTTCCGTGTCCTGTTCTTTCATGCCACTCACCACCTGATCAAGAGTCCACTTCCACTGTTCTTCCACAGACCGGGGATAGGGAGAACATTCTCCCTGATCCCAACACGTTTTGCCACATTCCAGTTCCATCTTTAACTATGCTCCCAAGTGAGATTGAATGTGAATGACTCCAACGGTCAACTCAATGCCTCAGTGAAACAAGCTTCTAGACCAAACTTCGTTGGTCCGGTTCCACTCTGGGGGTTAATTCTCAAGGACAAAGAGCCTTTTAATTCACGTTCACTCTGGCACTTTTCCAACCCACACAAAAACACAAATCTCGGGCGTCGGGCGTGTCCGTCCCGTCAGTCCCAACCCAAATCTTTTTCATATACAGTGCTGTGTATACAGCAATACAGCACTGTACTGGTTCCGGTTTACTCTAACTGTCTATTCCCTGTTTTTTCAACAGTACTTCCGGACTCTAACCGTTTATTCCCTGTTTTTTCAACAGTACTTCCGGCCTCTAACCGTCTATTTTCCGGACTCTAACCGTAATTCCTGCAGTCGTTTCAATATTTTCTATATTTGTATCTGGAATTTATAACTAGGACACTTCAATTGACAGTGACGACAAATTTGGAAATTGCCAATGTGCAGAACTTTTGATTAAACAGGTGTCTGCTTACCTTTTATTAGGGATCCCTTTGTCGTCAGTTGTCCTCCGAAGTGACCATTGTTGAATTTTTCTCCTCAGATGACTTCTCTGTCTTCATCACGTCGGGGTCACCAAATTGTTGGATTGCAATACTTCTCATATGTCACTGCCAATCCGCGTGTTCTTTAAATGAAGACTTCAAGTAAACAAATGCCAATTTCAAAATGTATTTAGCAAACAGAATCAATTCAAGATACAAATATTACAGAGCTCTGGGCCAGTTCATAACCCTACAATAACAGAGTCAATTGTCAGGGCATGAAGTCTGACAACCTAACTATCCCTTGGCCCAGTTTATATAGAAAGACATATGTAAATTATTGATGCTAATTCAGTCCAATCCAGTCCTTCTTCTTGGGTGACTTCATCTTCTTCTTCCTGCCTCATTTGGTGTTGGTGCAGTCCTTCTTCTCCATTGTCTTCCCAGATGGCCAGGTCAGAGGTTATATTCCTGTCCAGGAACTTATCAATCACCAGTAAATTATGCTGTCATATTTTACGATGAGGGTCTACCATTTCCTGTCTGCCTGGCTCCAACTGTCTAAGCAGTATTCATGTCAAGGAAGGGTCAACTGACTTGCTTATGTGTATTCCTGCTAAAGATTATATAGTATTCCTAACTTCTAAACTACCTGTAACATAAAACAAAAACATAGAGTATAACACATGCTAATAAGATAAAAGATGCTAACAAGATAAAATAATTCTCTTCAATTCTCAGATAAGTTGATTAGAAATCCCAAAGTTTGACTCTATTTTTGAACCCTATTTTTGTTTCATACACAACAGACTGTCTGATAGTGTTCTTTCAACGAGTCATTGTGAAGTTGTGGCCTCAGCAATGACGTCAAACCCTTCTCATCTACGGGAGCTGAGCTTAAGGGAGAACCAAAGCCTGACAGATGCCGACGTAAAGTTACTGTCTTCTGCAATGATGCATCCAAACTGCAGACTGGAGACGCTCAGGTCAGGAGGCCTCTGTTGGTCTTTTCTAAATTTCTTTACATTTTCTGCTTTTCTCTTCATTTTCAGATTTAGAAATGTGTTTTTATTTGCCCCATTTATTCCTTTTCCAGGCTGTGGGACTGCAGTTTATCAGAGATCAGCTGTGACTCTCTGGCCTCGGCGCTGAGGTCCAATCCCTCCCATCTGAGGGTTCTGGACCTGGGTGGGAACCAGCTGAAGAATCCAGCAGTGAAGCTGCTCTGTGGTGCTCTCCAGGATCCTCTCTGTGAGCTGGAGACGCTCAGGTCAGTCAGAGATGATCCAGTACTTTCCCAGGTGTAACTAGTTAGACAATAAATTTTAAAAATGTTTCCATCCATAAGTTTTCACAAATATTTAGATAAATCTGTTTGTTCATCGCCTCCTTCTGTTGTAATGGTCATTAAAGAAAATGACCTTATTTGAGTTTTTCTCCTCACAAATATGACTTTCTATGAACCATGCAATAAATGCAGCTTGCAATCTAAGACAATATGGAAGTATGTGTATATAATAGTAGTGGAAGTAGCTCATAAAATAATACATTTGCTCTTCTCATCGAATCTTTCTATGTTATTAAAGAAAAACCTGCTCTTAGTCAACAACATCTAAGACATCAACCAAAAATCCTAATTTTATACAATATAATATAAAACAGGAGAGAAGACTCTTTCTGCAGAGACACTGGTGGCAGGAATGCAGAAGTATCACCTGCTCAACTTGGAAGGTGGAGCAGAAACCACCAGCTGAGAAGGTCCTCAGCGAGAGGAAGTGGTGGAGAACCATGAAACTTGCTAAGCTCCACCTCAGCTCCAGAGACGGGCTGAGCTGGAGCTGTGGCACCAGGTATCGCCCAGAAGAGCCTCCAACAAACAAGCTCTTCTCTTGGGAGGAGAGGGTTTTGAATCTCAGCTCAGTGTGCTTGTCTCTAGTAGGTGGCAGCTGCACCTTTTCCTGAGGTCCTTGTTGATGCCCTGAGGGGAATTGATGCTCCTGCAATGTTTTCTGGCAGCATTGAGCTTGCAGTGGGGCAATCAAACACACTGTGGGGGGGCTCTCTTTCCTTCTCTCATCTGGAGAACAAGTGACACCAGCTGCCAATCATTGTTGGAGAAATGTGCAGTCAGGGGAACGATGCGTCCAGACTATAGCCGCCCTTCCAGCATCCAGCAGTGTCTAAAACCTTTGATTTGGTTTCACCAGAGAGTGTAGGGATTGCAGGGTCGCTGCAGCATCGCCCACAAGCTGTCAGGAGTGGGTCGCTTTGTCCCAACTCCTGACAAGAGTTGAGTGCTACTGAGAAATGTGGTCTCACAAACTTGGAAGGTATTTTGACCCACACACACTTTACATACGATGTAGATCTTGTCCAACCGCCCTGAAAGAACCCAAAATAGGAACATAAGGCAGATAAGCCGGTGCAGGACCAGAGGTTTGTTGCTTGTAAGCTGTGTTTTGCTCTGGTACATGTTGATTTTTATTTGTCTTCTCTCAAAATAATTGTTATTTTAGACTAAGAGGCTGCAGTTTATCAGAGACCAGCTGTGATTCTGTGGCCTCAGCTCTGAAGTCCAACCTCTCCAATCTGAGGGTTCTGGACCTGAGCCACAACACGTTACAGGATTCAGGAGTGAAGCGGCTCTGTTCTGGACTGGAGAGTCCAAACTGTAAACTGGAGAGGCTCAGGTCAGTCTTCATTTTTCTACCTATAAACCAGCTGCTAAGATGGTGAAGTGAGGCTGTTCTCAACACTGCTGTGATGCACCACATTAAAAAAATTCCTTGGAATATCGTGAATTCAGGTCTGACCCAACTAAGAACTAACGTAGGTTTAGTACTGACGCAGATAACATGCAGACCTGCACCGTATAACCTCATCCTGCATTTTTCAGATTAGAATGCTGCAGGTTATCAGAGACCAGCTGTGGCTCTCTGGCCTCGGCGCTGAGGTCCAATCCCTCCCATCTCAGAGAACTGGACCTGGGTGGGAACCAGCTGAAGGATCCAGGAGTGAAGCTGCTTTGTGGTTTTCTCCACTTTCCAAACTGCCGACTGGAAACTCTGAGGTAAACACCATTCTCAAAAATGTCCATTATTCCATCCGAGGGTCCTCACACTTTCTGAGTGTGTGTGTTGTGCCCAGTTCCTTCAGGAGGGAGGGCCACACGGGGACCACTTATTCATGATAAATTGATTTAAGGACAATGAAAAAGCCGACAGATGGGAACCAAAATTAGACAAAACTAGGTGAGGGTGCCTGGTAGACACCAGCCAACGAGGAGGGAGATGGTGAGGGAGACAGGAAGTCATCTAAGACAGGTTGTGCCTTTAAAGATGAGCCACAGGTGAGATGGATCTCCATGATGAGATGGGAGGGAAAGAGGTGGGAGAACCTGGGAAGAGTGAGGGCCAGAACAATATATATTCTCCTTTGGAACAGTGCAAACCTGAGAGGTTGGAATTGTGGTAATTACATATTACTATCATTTTTTAACCTGTAACTAAATTAAATATTTACAGATCATGCCTTTGATTAACCTTTCAGATTAATACTGGTTTCACTTATAACCTTATAAAAGTTTCCCTTCTTTATTTAGATTGATGTACTGCAGGTTATCAGAGATCAGCTGTGGCTCTCTGGCCTCGGCGCTGAGGTCCAATCCCTCCCATCTGAGGGTTCTGGACCTGAGTGGGAACCAGCTGAAGGATTCAGGAGTGAAGCTGCTGTCTGATCTTGTAGAGAATCCACACTATGGGCTGGAGACATTGAGTCAGTAGCTGGTTGGAGCCAGTCAACTCCCACTCATCTGCTGCATCACTCACTGACCACTGGTGAAGAGCATCTGTGGAAACATCTGCCGTCTACTCCCTCCATAGATGAAAAATTCAGTTTTTAAAAAGCGCTGGTGGACTTTCAGGAGATCAGTCGATGGTTGACAAAGCAGAAGCAGCTTCGCCTTGAAGTTAAATTAGTTCCTGGTATCACACAATGCATCTTTATAAAGTTCTAAATGGCTCCTCGGCCGCTCTTAGAAGCATGGAAACATTCTCTTAATTGTCTCTTCAAATGTCTGTATTATACGTTACTATTTTATCCTCTTTCATGTTATTAAGTGATATATTCATATATCCTCTTTCGTGTTATTAAGTCATATGTTCATATATCCTCTTTCATATGTTAAGTCATAGGTTCATATATCCTCTTTCATATGTTATTAAGTCATAGGTTCATATATCCTCTTTCATGTTATTAAGTCATATGTTTATATATCCTCTTTCATGTTATTAAGTCATATGTTTATATATCCTCTTTCATGTTATTAAGTCATATGTTCATATATCCTCTTTCATGTTATTAAGTCATATGTTCATATATCCTCTTTCATGTTATTAAGTCATAGGTTCATATATCCTCTTTCATATGTTATTAAGTCATAGGTTCATATATCCTCTTTCATATGTTATTAAGTCATAGGTTCATATATCCTCTTTCATATGTTATTCAGTCACATGTTCATATATCCTGATGTTCATCTGTTCAACAAAGGGACAACAGGATGTGTGTCTTACCTGTTTGGTCCACTCAGACATGACGTGCGTGCTCGGCGTCCTGAAGTGGAGGTTGAGGACGACCACACAGTTCAGCACCACCACCGTCACCACCACCATGATGAACATCAAATATCTTCAACACACAAACACACTCAGATGTTTTCCATTTTTTAAATCTCAGCCGGTTGTCACCTGGTTCTGCAGCCCTAATGTATATATAGTTTGGAGAAGCAGAATATATCTGATTCAGAGTTAAAGTGATGTGGAGTAAATGGTGCGTTTACCTACTTCACAATAAGAGGAACGGACGTGGATGTTTCTGGAGCCTTTGAGAGATCAAGAGTAGGAAGACAGACTGAGCGAGCAGCACCGAGATGGACAGTGTCATCTTCCCACCACCTACACACACACACACACATTTTTATTATCCTTTTTAAAATATATTCTGGACCTGAGTGGGAACCAGCTGCAGGATTCAGGAGTGAAGCTGCTGTCTGATCTCGTAGAGAATCCACACTATGGGCTGGAGACATTGAGACAGTAGCTGGTTGAAGCCAGTCAACTCCCGCTCATCTGCTGCATCACTCACTGACCACTGGTGAAGAGCATCTGTGGAAACATCTGCCGTCTACTCCCTCCATAGATGAAAAATTCAGTTTTTAAAAAGCACTGGTGGACTTTCAGGAGATCAGTCGATGGTCGACAAAGCAGAAGCAGCTTCGCCTTGAAGTTAAATTAGTTCCTGGTATCACACAATGCATCTTTATAAAGTTCTAAATGGCTCCTCGGGCACTCTTAGAAGCATGGAAACATTCTCTTAATTGTCTCTTCAAATGTCTGTATTATACGTTACTATTTTATCCTCTTTCATGTTATTAAGTGATATATTCATATATCCTCTTTCGTGTTAAGTCATATGTTCATATATTCTCTTTCATATGTTATTAAGTCATAGGTTCATATATCCTCTTTCATATGTTATTAAGTCATATGTTTATATATCCTCTTTCATGTTATTAAGTCATATGTTTATATATCCTCTTTCATGTTATTAAGTCATATGTTCATATATCCTCTTTCATGTTATTAAGTCATATGTTTATATATCCTCTTTCATGTTATTAAGTCATATGTTCATATATCCTCTTTCATGTTATTAAGTCATATGTTCATATATCCTCTTTCATATGTTATTAAGTCACATGTTCATATATCCTCTTTCATGTTATTAAGTCATAGGTTCATATATCCTCTTTCATATGTTATTAAGTCATAGGTTCATATATCCTCTTTCATATGTTATTCAGTCACATGTTCATATATCCTGATGTTCATCTGTTCAACAAAGGGACAACAGGATGTGTGTGTCTTACCTGTTTGGTCCACTCAGACATGACGTGCGTGCTCGGCGTCCTGAAGTGGAGGTTGAGGACGACCACACAGTTCAGCACCACCACCGTCACCACCACCATGATGAACATCAAATATCTTCAACACACAAACACACTCAGGTGTTTTCCATTTTTTAAATCTCAGCCGGTTGTCACCTGGTTCTGCAGCCCTAATGTATATATAGTTTGGAGAAGCAGAATATATCTGATTCAGAGTTAAAGTGATGTGGAGTAAATGGTGCGTTTACCTACTTCACAATAAGAGGAACGGACGTGGATGTTTCTGGAGCCTTTGAGAGATCAAGAGTAGGAAGACAGACTGAGCGAGCAGCACCGAGATGGACAGTGTCATCTTCTCACCACCTACACACACACACACACACATTTTTATTATCCTTTTTAAAATATATTCAAAAATCTGTTGGGGAGCTAATTAATGTTTCTCGATTAATGGCGGCCCCTCAGCTCCGCCCACTACCGATGTTTGCTGCTTTATTAGCTGTGTTGTCCCGTGCTGACGTGATATTCAGCTATAATGTCTGATTCTTTGGGTGCTGTTGAAGGTTAACTCAGTTCATGTAGTTGTGATTCTGAAAAGGTCCCAGACTGTTAATCTGCCTGACGCTGGCTTCAGTACGTTCTGTGACTCTGCACTGACTGTCTGCGGGCAGGTAGTAGACCAGCGAGGCCAGGAAGGAGATGAGCACGCAGGGGATGATGATGTTGACCACGTAGAAGAGAGGTTTGCGTCTGATGACCAGGTAGAAGGTGATGTCCTGATGCTTGTTGCTCTCCATGGGAATGTGTTTGTAGGTGTTTCTCTTGGCGGGTCGGTGGATGATCTCCCACTCACCATTCTCTGTTGGTCAAAGCCAGAGTTCAGACACAAGTGATGAAGTTATGACTGTCAGTCTGGTTGGAGCTGCAGCCAGTCTGAAGGCTCAGGCTCTGGGGAAAACAACTTCTCTGCATGTATCAACAGCATCCAGTACACTGAAAGTCCCCAACAAGCTCCAGGACTGTATGCAGTAAAAAAAATAAATAAATGGAAATAATCTTTACTTGTGAAGAGAATTGTCTTTATTTTATTAGCATGTGTTGTACCATATGTTTCTGTTTTCTGTTATAAGCACTTTAGAAGTTAGGAATAGTAGAATGTTTAATCAGTGGAATAAAGATAAGTAGTCAGTTGACCCTTCCTTGACATGAATGTTGTTTAGACAGTTGGAGCCAGGAGGAGACAGTCAGAAGGAAAGTGGTAGACCCCCATCGTAAAACGTGACAGAATTGTTTACTGGTGTTGATAAGTTCCTCGGCAGGAATGACCTCTGACCTGGCTATCTGGGAAGATAATGGAGAAGAAGGACTGCACCAACACCAAATGAGGCGGGAAGAAGAAGATGAGGTCATCCAAGAAGAAGGACTGGATTGGAGTGAATTAGCATCAATAATTTACATATATTGTTCTATAAAAGACTGGGCCAAGGGATAGTTAGGCGGTCAGACTTCATGCCCTGACAATTGACTCTGTTGTTTATAGGGTTATGAACTGGCCCAGAGCTCTGTAATATTTGTATCTTGAAATAATTTTATTGTAAATACATTTTGAAATTGGCATTTGTTTACTTGAAGTCTTCATTTAAAGAACACGCGGATTGGCAGTGACACACAAGAGGTATTGCAATCCAACACTTGGTTACCTGTAAAGCTTGCAGGATCAATAATGATCCATTCAACCGTCCACTTGGTTTCAATGACTATGTCTTCCTTCAGGAGCAACCTGATCTCTTTGGCATTGTACGTTAGAGAGCTGCAAGGCAACATGGGAAATGCAGTTCAGAATTTAAAAAGCCTTTTTTCCTACTGGGAGAGTTTAGCTGCACCGTGCATTTTATTTTTGCACCTTTTTCTCCTCTCATGTGTTTAGATTCTATAAAATCTTGACTCAGCTCAGTTTAAAACATCATGTCAGAGTTTGTCTGCGTTTCAAACAACAATGAAAAATCCTGCCCGTGCATGCGTGAATTTGAGCGTGCAGTCCTGCCAGTCAAAGGGGAAATATTTGACGCTGATGGAGCAGGACGATGTGAAGATGGCGGGTGGTGACCAGTAGCAGAGACCTGCTGAATCCACCAGAACGTTGCAGTAGTAGGCCACGTTGAATTGGGCATCGTTGCTGAGGAGGTGGTTGTACACACACGGAAATGTATTAAACATAACGAATTCAAGTATAAATAACAGGACACGTGATACTTGTTCATTGTTATGACTATTTGATCATGTTAAAGGGGTTGAAACCATATTTTGAAAGATGCAGGCGGTGTGTGATTAGAAACTCTTTCTGAACTCTGGTGCTCTGAAACATCTCCGCTTCCATTTTCAGCTGTTTTTATTATCAATAACGTCAAATCATCCATCCATCCAAATCGTTGTCCTGTTGGACCACCAATGGACAAACACTTTCCATTTAGCACGGACAAAAAACCCCAAATCCTGTTTAGCAATAAAGCTCGGCTCCATTCTCAGGTTTGTAGGTGTAGCATGAAGTCAGGCCCACTGCTGCTTTCTGCAGCTTTAGGAGAACAAGAATAGATTTTATCAGCAGACTGTGAGAATAAACAAGTGGAGTTTGTTCCTGATTGTAGCAGGAACCTCTGCGCAGGTAAAGCTAACACAACCAGCTGGATCAAATTAGAAACACAACAGACAGTAGATGGGGCCAAAGAGTAAAGATGCTTTTTGTAAAAATAATAATAAAAATAAATAAATAAACGATACAGCTGAGGCTGAAAGTGTCTGAAATAGTCTAATAGTTTAATTATTTATCCCTCTTCACATTAAACAAGACTTTAAAATTCCTCTTCTGTGATTAAGAAGCTCACCCATTTTCCACATGTCAAGCTTTGCCTCCGTTCAGAGGTTCTGGCTTCAACCATAAACTATTCTAAAAACAGAATAATTCAAATAAGAAAAAGAATAATCTTAGAATAAGCAAGGGATTGCGAAGTACACAGTCACAGATTCTCAATTTAATTTTTATGCCTATTTTTGTGAATATATTTTAGATTTGATATTTTTTTAAATTTGAAACTTTACTGTGTTTCCTTATGTGTTTATCTGCTTTGTGTTATGTGACTGAGGATCAAAACATTTTTACATGTACATTTTGGCATAAGTTAAATTACATTTGTGTAATGCTAATAGTTTAATATCATACAGCGTAAATATTTGCATGAGGAAGTTTATGTAATGACATTTTGGGTATAAATAAAGTTGATGAGTCCTTATATTTTCTGTTAAGTTTAAATGTATTTTTTATTTGACTCTTTATTTGCATATTTGAATGAAACTTGAACGCAAAGTTGTCAGCTCCTTTGTTTACTTCCGGTTCCTGTCGCTAGTTTCCGGTCTCGTGAGCTCACTCTCGCTAGCTTGTCACTGACGGTGGTTGTCAGCGCAGCATCAGCGAGTCTCCAGCCCGGACGCGGCTCCTTCGTGCGTCCACAGAGGCTCCGTCTGTCTCCTACTGACTTGTATCTCTACATTTTGTCGTCGCTGCTGGTTGTCAAACGTTTGCTGGAACTTGTGGCGCTCGGCTGCCGGCGACGGCAACTATATCTGTTTTAAAGAAGCGGAGGAGACCGCGGAGGAGGTTCCGAGGATGAACCCTCAGTGCGCCCGCTGTGGGAAGATCGTCTACCCGACAGAGAAAGTGAGCTGCCTGGACACCGTGAGCTGGATGAGCCGGAGAAGCGTCCTTTTAGTCCGTTTTTGCGAGGATGACAGAAACGGGAACCTTTGGGCAGGTCCTGTGACGTTGGACACGTCGGTGATTGAGAAGTGGAAGGAAAACGACCCTTAAATAGCTTTTTAGGACTTAAATGGCAGATATCACAGAAAAAGAGCTCATCAATAACTGTAAATGAGCCAGACTTGCTGGTCAAACCAGGCTTTTGGAGGAAATCTGGCCTCGTTTTAAGTTTTTTAAATGCATTTCTTTAAACTCTTAGAACACAGAGGAACTCTTGTATTGGGGGCAGAAAAGGTACATTTTTACCTGGTAAAATCCAGTCAAAAGAGCACTAAAAGCATGAATAAACGGAATCATGTAGATTCTAATGACATAAGCTGGAGCTCCTACAGTTACAGCCCATAATAAGACTGCAACTGTTTCTGTGAAAGGTAACTTTTATACAGTTTACATTCTGCAGATTTCTGTCAAATTTCAATGCAAACATTCAGGTTAATCGATATAATAGAAATCTGTTACACATCATGGATCAGTCAGTAATCTTGGACAACAGCAACGTTTAATCCTGGAACACTGCTCCATATATTTAAATGAACAAAGACGGCTGATGCTGATTTAAGACAGAATTTGTGCATTTTGCGCTTTAGTCCAAAGCCTCACATGCAGAAGCGTTGTCTCTCAGCACCATCTGCACAGAGGGGAAGTGCAGCACCTTTTGTCTGTAAATGCACAGAGAAAATGTTCATCTTGGCTTTAGATGCATTTACAGCACTGATCCTCTCAGCAACAGTCTCACCTTTGCCTTGCAGCTCCCAGTTCAAACTGTTCCGTTTCCCAGTAATGTCCGTTAAAAATGCACGGTCAAGTGTCCAGTCAGTGTCCTTCCCCCAACCCCACCTCCCCTCCTCCCTCCTCCACCTCCCCTCCCTCTACTGACCTCCCTCCTCCCACCCTTCCACCCTCTACCACCCCCATCCCCCTGCTCTCACCATCCCCACATCCTCCCTGCTTCATGGATGACCAGGTGAGGGGAGAACTGAGGAAGCTCCGGCCCCGAAAAGCCGCTGGACCGGATAGAGTCTGTCCCCGGCTCCTCAAGACCTGCGCTGCTGAACTCGGGGAGCCGCTACAACGGGTCTTCAACCTCAGCCTGGAGCTGGGGAAAGTGCCCACCTCCTGCATCATTCCAGTCCCCAAGAAGAACAGACCGAGTGAGCTGAACGACTTCCGGCCGGTGGCACTCACCTCACATCTGATGAAGGCTCTGGAGCGGCTCTTCCTCAACCTCCTCAGGCCCCAGGTGCAGCACGCTGAGGACTCCTTACAGTTCACCTACCAGGACAAGGTCGGTGTAGAGGACGCCATCATCTACCTACTGCACCGAGTCCACTCGCATCTGGACAAGGGGAGTGGCACAGCGAGAATCCTCTTTTTGGATTTCTCGAGTGCCTTCAACACGATCCAGCCCCTTGTCCTACAGGACAAGCTTCTACAGATGCGAGTGGACCCCCGCCTGGTTGCTTGGATCTCCAGCTACCTCACCGACAGGCCGCAGTTCGTCAGGATGAAGGACATCACGTCTGACACTGTGGTCAGCAGCATCGGGGCTCCACAGGGGACTGTGCTGTCCCCCATCCTCTTCACTCTGTACACCTCGGACTTCTGTTACAACTCCGAAATGTGTCATATCCAGAAGTTCGCAGATGACACAGCCATCGTTGGATGTATCAGAGACGACGAAGAGGAGGAGTACTGGTGCCTGGTGAGGGACTTTGTTGCCTGGTGTCACAACAACAGCCTGCAGCTCAACACCTCCAAAACTAAAGAACTGGTCATTGACTTTGGGAGGGACCGACCGAGACCTAGACCAGTTCAGATAGGAACGGAGGAGGTGGAGGGCGTGCAGACCTACAAATATCTTGGGCTGTGGCTGGACAATAGGCTGGACTGGACAAGCAACACGAGGCAGCTGTACAAGAAGACCCAGAGCAGGATGTACTTCCTGAGGAGACTCAGATCCTTCAACATCTGCAGGAAACTCCTCTGGATGTTCTACCAGTCTGTGGTCGCCAGCATCCTGTCCTACGCTGTGGTGTGCTGGGGGGGGAGTGTGACAAAAGCGGACCTCTCCAGGCTGGAGAAGCTGATCAGGCGGGCCAGCTCGGTGGTGGGGATGAAGCTGGTACCTCTGGCGACAGTGGCAGAGAGGAGAACTATTGACAAACTGCGGAGCATCATGGACAATGTCCGCCACCCTCTGCACACTGTCGTCCACAGCCAGAGAAGCCTGACCAGCCAGAGGCTGCGCCTCCCCAAGTTCAGGACCAACAGACTGGGGAACTCATTCATCCCCCGAGCCATCAGACTGTTCAACTCCTCACTGGGGGGGAGGAGGGCCAACAGAAGGACTGGAACAACACTGCAATAACATAATACTGGGACATCCATTCATTCAGCTCATTCATCCATCTATTCATTTATTTACATTTTTATAGTTTTATATTTTATATTTAAATTCTATTTTTAATTTATTCTATTTTATTTCTCATTTGATTCTATTTTTATTATCTTTAATAGGTTTAATGGTGGTGGGTAATTTTGTACAGTGCTGTACGTTTTTTTGGAGATGCTAATTTCCCTGATGGACACCCCCTAAAGGGATCAATAAAGTACTCAATCAATCAATCAATCAATCAATCAATCAATCAATCAATCAATCAATCCAGCAGCGCGGCGTCTTCCCCTCTGGACTGCATGAACTCTTTTATTTCACTCAAAAGGGACAAAAAAGGAAGCAGAATCCGTCCCCTGCTGAGCCATCGGATTTCTGTGTGTAGGAGCAGGTCACCATATTCAGTTGGCAGCTCCTCCAACAGAACCAACAGAATCTTGAATGTTCTGAGCTGTTTCGCTCTGGAGCGGATGCTGTTGATGATCTTCACCACAGGAGTCATCACGTGCTCAAAGCCCATCACTCTGGCACATGAGGCCTACAGACAGCAGGAGCCCCGTCTGTAGCAGGAGCCCCGTCTGTAGTGGGCCGCTCACAGCGGGAGCCCCGTCTGTAGTGGGCCGCTCACAGCGGGAGCCCCGTCTGTAGTGGGCCGCTCATAGCGGGAGCCCCGTCCGTAGTGGGCCGCTCATAGCCCCGTCTGTAGTGGGCCGCTCACAGCGGGAGCAACGTGTTGGTGACCCCTGGTCTAGTGAACCAAATTGAACCAACTGAAAACCTAACAAATATATTACAATATGATCAGATAAATAAAGCAATAGTTTCTTATGGCTCTGTCAGTCATTTTTAATTTTCAAGAGGCACAAAAGACAAATTTGCTTTCTATAAAAATCCCCATAACATGAACATTAAATGAATGAAGCGGTATTATTCAAGGCACCATCAGTACAATTTCTCATTTAGCAAAAGTGGGCTAAATTTACTTCAAAGAAAAAAATTATAACAGCAATTTTCTATCATTCACTCAACTGAAATATTTTTAGAACATACTTGGATTGAAATACAATAACATAAAGTGCAAAAATCTATTAAGCAAAAACAACACTTTCTTCAAGGAAAAGGCACATGTGCAGTGAAAAATATTTACCTTTACCTTTTAAACTTGAGCTGAGTAATAATTGTAAATGTGTGATTGCACCTTAATGTTCACTTGTTTGAGGCTGATACTTGGTGGTGTCTCACCTTTTGGACGAGTTCATCGATGTTGGGGGTCCGGCTCTGAGCTGAGGAACTCCTCACAATTGAGTGAAGGTGTTCAGCAGGAAGTCCACTTCTGTGTGATGTTTTGTTCAGCTTCATCAAAGAAAGCAGTTGTTCCCGCAGGTCTGTGCTGCCAAACACAGGCAACGTTGGAGCAGCCTGGATGTGTGTCGGGGAGGAAACGGGCAAACTCCGCAGCACCCACTGCCCCATGTGTTGCCTTCAGGGCATCACTGCATTGGAGCTCAATCACCTCCATTTGGAGCTTTGGTGCTGAGCTTTCCACCTCAACCTCAAACGGACGGCTGAGCAGTTCAAACCTGCTTTTTGGTGCTTTTAAGTCAGTGACTCGGCGTGGGAAGTCAGCGGCGAGAACACTCATTTAATCAGCAAACTGTGCGCTCGGGAACACGCTGGTAGAGAGCTTCTCTTTCAGGGTCTGGCAGCTGGGAAAGTGGCTCAAGTTTCCTTTGTGCATCTGTGCCTCCCACAGAGTCCGTTTGGTTTTAAAGGCCTTCACTGTACTGTACATATCAGAGGGGACACCGCCCCGACCCTGCAGCTGCAGCTTCATTGCATTCAGATTACTCGGAATGTCCCACAGAAAAGCCGTTTCACACAAGAACCTTTGGTCTGGGAGTTGAGTCGTGTCTTTCCCTTTGCTGTCCAAGAACATCCGATCTCCTCAGGAAGCTGGAAACATCTTTGCAGCACCTTTCCCTGGCTTAGCCATCGCACCTCAGTGTGATGGGGCAAATCACCACGCTGCGTTTGCCACTGGCTCAGAAACGCCTTGAACTGGCGCTGAATTAAACCTTTGGCTCTGATAAAGTTCACTGCGTGCGTGATGGTGAACATTCCATGTTCCATGTTCAGGGCTTCAGCACACAACGATTCCAGGAGTATGATGCAATGATGAGCTGTCAGTTCAGCCGTAACGTTTTCCTCCTGCATCTTCTCCCGTATCTTGGCCACCAGTCCACTCCTGTGTCCACACATGGCAGCTGCTCCGTCTGTTGTCCAACCCACCAGTTTTTCCCGAGGCAGCTCCATCTCATTTCCACATCTTGACACCTCTTCATACAAATCCTGTCCTGTGGTTGTGCCGTGCACAGGACGTAACGCCAGAAACTCCTCTGTCACGTTGAGGCTGGAGTCCCCTCTAATGTCGCTGCTCTCATCCACAGCCAGGGAAGATGCCATGAAATCTTTCCCCTTTTTCTCCAGCTGCTCTTTTAGATTGAGGGACAACAATGGTGTTTCTGCTCAGGCTCCCGTTTCAAAAGAGCTGCCTTTTGTCTGGGCAAACTTGCTCACAAACTTTAAGCATGCAGTGTTTGATGAAATCCCCCTCTGGAAATGGCCGGGCTGATTGAGCGATCTCTTCTGCCAGAATCAAACTGGCCTTGACAGCAGCCTCGCTTTGAGATTTGGCTTTTCTGAACAGAGCCTGTCCAGATTTGAGGCCTGGTTTTAATTCCTCAACCTCCTGTAGCTTTTGTTCCATGTCCATATTCTTGTCTTTGTCCGCGTGTTTAGCTTCATGATGCCGTCTCAGATGATATTCTTTCATTACCGCCACCCTTTCTCCACACAGAAGACACCCAGGTTTCCCAGCTGCCTCCGTGAACATGTGCTCCCACTCCCACCTTGTTTGAACTCCCGGTTCTCAGTGTCCACCTTCCGTTTTGCCATTTTATGGGGATCTGAAAGTTAACTTTTGCTGTTATGCTAATGACTACTGATAAATAATGAAATGAAGCCACCTCCCGCTCAGACTGTCACCGTTGCATTGTGGGAAATGTAGTATTGGCCTGTGTAAAACATCTGCGGCCTGCGGGCCGGTTCTAATAATAAATCAATATCATCCCGGGGGCCATAGAAAACCCTCGACCTTGACTCTGACATATGAGCTTTAAATGATTTCTTTTGACTCCCATTTATTTGGCTGTTTGGATATCATCTTTGCTAGTGTGTGTGTGTGTGCGCACGCTCTATGGAACTGGCATAAAGGATGTTAAAATTAGTCTAAATTAGTCTAAATTAAATAAAAATGCATCCATTCATCATTCCCAACAGGCGGTGTTTGATTAGAAACTCTTTCTGAGCTCTGGTGCTCTGAAACATCTCCGCTTCCATTTTCAGCTGTTTTTATTCTCAATAACATCAAATCATCCATCCATCCAAATCCTGGTCCTGTTGGACCACCAA
This sequence comes from Takifugu rubripes, assembly GCF_901000725.2. Lineage (NCBI taxonomy): Eukaryota > Metazoa > Chordata > Actinopteri > Tetraodontiformes > Tetraodontidae > Takifugu > Takifugu rubripes. The sequence continues at coordinate 1,709,769 of NC_042299.1, read as the reverse complement.
AGGACAAACACTTTCCATTTAGCACGGACAAAAAACCCAAATCCTGTTTGGCAATGAAGCTGTGGGGAGAGTTTGAGGAGCGTTTCTGAGGAACACGCTGCCATATTGGGTCCAAGCTGCTGGGGTTTTTGTTGTTTCCAGGTGAATCGGTGGGCAGCGGCGTTACCGCCTGTCTCTGCCCCCCCCCCCTCTCCCCGTGGTCGTGGTCACGCCGGGCATCTTTACTGGTCCCGTTTTAAACAGGTTCTGTTGGGAACAGGTGTTCTCCAGAACTGTATTCCAGGCTGCTGTGCTGAAGGGCTGTTTTCAGTAGCAATAGAGCCAGAGTGTGCCTGCTCCATATGAACCCCCCCAGGCCGTGCTTTCCTCCTGGCTGAGCCATAATCAGCTCTGGATGGACTGGTTCATGCTTGGACTGAGTCAAGATTTGATAGCTTGACTGATTCTTACAGTTTTTGATCAAACCCCCATCTGCTGATTCCAGGAGATCTTTAAAGGATCTCAGAGCTTCAGATTTATGAAGCCTGCTCAGCCCCCGGCAGCGCTGATGAAACCATTTCATTCCTTCAAAAAAGCAAAACATGAAGCTCCAGAAAAGGTTTTTGGATCAAGTTTCCAACAGAACGAGGACAAGTGGGTAAAAGCGCCACTTTAAAGCCTCCAGGCCTCAGAAAACATCCACCTTTAGGATGCCTGACTTTAGAGGATCATCGGTTCGCTCCGAGCACAAGAACTTCTGTTCTTCCTTCTTCTCTTCTGACTATTGTGTGTTTGATGAATGCAGCATCCACTCACTGTCCCCCCCCCCCCCTCACAATGCTCCTCAGACAGATGCAACCAGAGACACTGATGCCGTCAGACAATAAACCGGAGTGTTGTTGTGTCCGGTTATTAACATGTTCCATGCTTTTCCTCCTGCAACAGTTCATCACACCTGCTCAGGGAAACCTCGGTGTAAAGGAGGTGAAGCCGTGCCTCAGTGACTCTACTTTGGTGTTTTAGAAACTAACAGTTATTAGATGAATATACAGTGTGCACGTACGCGCACACGTGTGTATGAACACTTAATACACGCGTGTGCGTGGATGTAGACTTTTTAGTACTTTGGGTTCATACAGTTTTTAGTATTTTGCACATACGTGTCTGTATATAAACCAGATCCTCCTGTAATAAAGAACTAAAGGCTGACTGTTGTCACGTGACCTGTCTCCGTCTGTGTCCGATGATGGAACCTTCAACGCAGCTGAAAGAAGTTCCAAAAAGGAGAAATATCATGTGGTGCTTTACCCCCACCCGGTGGACACGCGTGGAACTGCAGACAACAGTTAAACGCGCTCCGACACATTCTGACCTCTGCTGCTCCTCCTGGACTCCAGGGCTGCAGAAATATGCTGCTTTTACAAGTCTTTAAAATCTGTCAAGCATCATAAATCTTATTTATTTATTTAACTAAGTTAGTCAGTTTTAATTTAAATGCAAAAACATATTTAGGGCATTAAAATAGCAAAACAACTTTTCATCTTGAACCCTCCCAGAATGCTTTTATAGTAGTGGAATATTAATCAACAGCCATAAAGTTGTTCATTAACAGAGGAAAAAGGAAAGGTAAAAGTTTTCCGTTCAGACTGAGCAGGAAGACTGAAGACCGACAAGGTGAGTGGAAACGAAGAGCATTATTGAAAAGAATTGACAGTTGTGTTTGGAGATAAAATCAAGATTTGAAAACATTTTTGTTACTATTGAAGAGCTGCATAGAGCTGAAGAATTCTTGGCTTAAGAAAATTCAACAAGACTTCATATTTAGTTTTAGCACAAAACATCGTTATACATTATAAATGAAGAGGTCTTATTTAACTTTCTTATAGTCTGGCTTTAGTTATAGTTGAATAGTCTTTCTAAGTGAAGTTTAGTTTATTTTTCTGCTCTTTGCTACTGATCCTAAAAGAACTTTAAACTTTAAACCCTCCCAGAATGCTTTTATGGTAGTAATATATACGCCATAAAGCTGTTGATTAACAGAAGAGGTTTTAAAAGTGAAAGTATTCTGTTCAGACGAAGCAGGAAGAGCAACAAGGTGAGTGTACAGTGAGTATTGTGCTGTTAACGTTGTTAGAGAGTCTTAACAGGTATTAACAACATTTTAAAACTTTTTTGTGACAGGTGAAAAGCTCTTAGAGTTATTAGAGCTGTTCAACAGTCCAGGTTACAGCTGGATATTTTGGTATTACCTGTCAAACAACATCTACCGGTAATCGTGTGCAAGTTAGCATCTCTCAGCCGGACCAATTTAAGACAATAACTAAAATAAAAATAAAATAAATAACTAAATCAACACAGGATCACAGGACACCAACAGGATTTTGGTTCACGTTTTCTCACAGTGGTTTATTGTTCTATGTTGTGGAACCACTGTGAAAGAAATGCAGGAGTGGGTGTCATTTCTTTCATCTATTTTAAATAGAGCAGTGATCTTCGAGGTCTTGGATCATAGAAATAATTGAAGAGGGGAACAAAGGAGGGAAGTTAAAAAGTCCTGACTAGTATGTTTATGTAGCACCAGATAATTTAGTGGCTGAGCTGAAGACAGTCCTTTCACCATGTTGGCCTGTGGAAAACCAGTGTTGTGGGCCCGATGGACCAGCGTCCCCGTCGTTGCCGGACCACCGTTGGCCACCAGTTGGGTTTTGGGATCAAAGTGGGGGCGTTTCCTGTATCCGGTTCTCCTCACGGATCCATGACTACAACATGTTGCTGCAAGTGCAGAGACGTTTGCTCTGGAAAGAACTTTAGAGCACATTCAGTGCTGCAGGATGATTTTCTCACTGCAGGGAACAGTTAAAAAAAGCAGCTTAAACTCTGAAAACATGAAAATGATACAGAGACATCATTGATTTATTGATTCAGTTGTTATCCAGAATGGATTAGAAATGTTCCTGTTTGATAAAAATGCAGTGAATTGGGATTATTTAACTACAACCTCTACAGATTATTTACCTTCATCACAGTCTCATCACTATTTCTGATGTTTCCTCAGGATGGACGAGGACAGAGCAGAGTCCACAGTGCCCAGCTGTGTGTCCCTGAAGAGTGACCACTCCAAAGAAAGAGTGATAAACTTCAGAAGTTCAGACCAAATGTAAGAAAACTAAAGCGTGATGATGTGTTTGTGTGGCAGCTGTTAGTCACATTAACAGCAGCAGGTTGTGAGTTTATTATTGGAGATGTTTAACACTTAAACCTCAGACAGTCATATAGTTACAGACTTAATGTGAATATTGTTGATTAGAAACAAGAATCATGTTTAAACTGAAAGATGAATTCAGACATAAATGCTGGAACAATATTGAGTCTTGATCAGGTTCTTTCATCCTATAAATCAAAGGACTAATAGAGATGTGTTTCATAGTGAGAGGGGGGAGCACATCCTATCAAACTGGGACCAGTCAGCTCCACCAGGAGAGTCCTCTTGTTCACAATCTGGAAGCAGATCTGGAGATGCTGAAATGAAGCCCAAACAAAGTAAAACTGTTCAATATGAGATTTAATTTGTGATGTCATGAATTTGGAGTTGTGTTGATGATTTATTATAGATGGAAATCATTGGTTCACTTGTGTTCAGGAGGTGATCTGCAGGAGGTGATAGAAGGTCATAAGATCAGTCTGAAGAGAAGATGTGAACATGTGACTGAAGGAACTAATGAAGCAGGAAGTGGAACCCTGCTGAACAAGATCTACACTGAGCTCTACATCACTGAGGGACAAAGTGAGGAGGTGGACACACAACATGAGGTGAGACAGCTTGAGAGAACCTCCAAGAAGAACATCCAGGACACTCCGATCAAGTGCCAGGACATCTTCAAAGTCTTATCTGAGCAACAGAGACACATCAGAGTGGTTCTGACCAATGGTGTCGCCGGCGTTGGAAAAACCTTCTCAGTGCAGAAGTTCAGTCTGGACTGGGCAGAAGGTTTGGAGAACCAAGACATCAGTCTGGTGCTTCCGCTCTCATGCAGGGAGCTGAACTTGATCAGAGATGAGCAGCACAGTCTTCTCTCACTGCTTCATGTTTTCCATCCAACATTACAGAAGATCAGAGCAGAAGACTGTCTGGAAACTTCTGTTCATCTTTGATGGCCTGGATGAAAGCAGATTTTCACTGGATTTCAACAAGCATCGGGTCATCTCTGATGTCACACAAGTATCGTCAGTTGACGTGCTCCTGGTGAACCTCATCCAGGGGAACCTGCTTCCCTCAGCTCTCATCTGGATCACCTCCAGACCTGCAGCAGCCTATCAGATTCCTCCCTCGTGTGTTGACAGGATCACAGAAGTACGAGGCTTCACTGACTCCCAGAAGGAGGAGTACTTCAGGAGGAGGTTCAGTGATGAAGATCTGTCCAAGAGAATCATCTCACACATCAAGGCCTCCAGGAGCCTCCACATCATGTGTCTGATCCCAGTTTTCTGCTGGATCACTGCTATAGTTCTGGAGGACATGATGACCAGAGACCAGAGAGGAGAGCTGCCCCAAACCCTGACTGACCTCTACTCACACTTCCTGAGGGTTCAGATAAAGAGGAAGGAGCAGAAGTATGGAGGAAAGCAGAGACCAGAGGAACTGACTGAGGATGATAAAGATCTCCTTCTGAAGTTGGGTCGGCTGGCGTTTGAACATCTGGAGAAAGGAAACATCATGTTCTACTCAGAAGACCTGGAGCGATGTGGACTGGACGTCTCCGAGGTGTCGGTGTACTCAGGAGTTTGTACAGAGATCTTCAAGAGAGAGAGTGTGATCTTCCAGAAATCAGTCTACTGCTTTGTTCATCTGAGCGTTCAGGAGTTTCTGGCTGCCGTCTACATGTTCCACTGTTACACCAGGAAAGACACAGCGGTTATAAATCAGTTCCTAAAATATTCTGAACCAGTCACATCTCTTGATGACTTCCTCAGGAGAGCACTAATGAAATCTCTCAAAAGTGAAAATGGCCACCTGGACTTGTTTGTTCGCTTCCTTCATGGTCTCTCTCTGGAGTCCAATCAGAGGATCTTGGGTGGACTGTTGGATCAGACGGAGAACCACCCAGAAACCATCCAGAAGGTCCTCTACAACCTGAAGGAGGAGAACAGTGATGAAATCTCCCCAGACAGAAGCATCAACATCTTCCACTGTCTGATGGAGATGAAGGATCAGTCAGTCCATCAGGAGATCCAAGAGTTCCTGAAGTCAGAGAAGAAATCAGAGAGGGAACTGTCAGAGATCCACTGTTCAGCTCTGGCCTACCTGCTGCAGATGTCAGAGGAGGTTCTGGATGAGCTGAACCTGTGGCAGTACAAAACCTCAGAGGAGGGACGACGTCGCCTGATTCCAGCTGTGAGGAACTGCAGGAAGGTCGAGTAAGTACAGATTTCTGGGGCCGGACATCGGCGTTTAAATCAAGCGAGTGGATCATGTCAGGTAGCAATACCCCCTCCAGTGGTCATTCCTTCAATTCTTTATCTCCATTGCAGCGTCCATAAATTAAAACAACAACAATTCATCCAGAAATGTTCAACACTGGCTGGATATAAGTTCAAAGGTCAATCCAGACAAACCAACATAAGGCAGGAATAATAGGAGCCACAAGTTAACTGACTATCATGAAATTACTGTCATGTCATTAAATAACTTTTGTTTGTTTGTATACATCGTATTCTAACGACAGAAAAACACATTTTAACTAATGACACGTGACTATTTTGCTTCATTTGTTCAACGTAAAAACAGCCGGCCTCGTTGGTTTAAATGGGTGTTTTAGGTCTTTGTGGCGGCTCCGTTTGGAGCCTTTATGTGACCCACAAAGTTGTTTGAGCCTTTCCACACCCGTTAGGTGGCAACTTCATCACTAGCAACAAAAGGTGCAGTGAAAATGATTTGAAGGGAAACAGGCAGATATAACAGAAGCTGAGGGCAATCGATGCAACCAGAGACTCTGATGTCATCGATCGGATCACTGAATTAAGACTTGACGCACGATCGTACAAATTGGATGAAATGCAAAATATCCAAAGAGCCGATAGACAGATAAAAAGATGCACGTTTCTTTAAACCATTTGCTATAATCATTTTAAATATTGAGTAATTATGAGCTGTTCTAAAATAAGACAAATGTTGAGAATAATTCAGTTGCATTTCAGATCTGATGGTCGTTCAAACTGTTGCTCTACGGTGTTGAATTTAGCTTTTCCAGGAAATGAGCTACATTTGTGTTGAGGTAGATTCTCAGATAAGTTGATTAGAAATCCCAAAGTTTGACTCACTATTTTTGTTTCATACACAACAGACTGCCTGGTAGTTTTCTTTCAACGAGTCATTGGGAAGTTGTGGCCTCAGCAATGACGTCAAACCCTTCTCATCTACGGGAGCTGGACTTAAGAGAGAACAAAAGCCTGACAGATGCCGTAGTAAAGTTACTGTCTTCTGCAATGATGCATCCAAACTGCAGACTGGAGACGCTCAGGTCAGGAGGCCTCTGTTGGTCTTTTCTAAATTTCTTTACATTTTCTGCTTTTCTCTTCATTTTCAGATTTAGAAATGTGTTTTTATTTGCCCCATTTATTCCTTTTCCAGGGTGTGGTGCTGCAGTTTATCAGAGATCAGCTGTGGCTCTCTGGCCTCGGCGCTGAGGTCCAATCCCTCCCATCTGAGAGAACTGGAGCTGAGTCACACCGAGCTGAAGGATCCAGGAGTGAAGCTGCTCTGTGGTTTTCTCCAGGATCCTCTCTGTAAGCTGGAGACTCTCAGGTCAGCTTCCTTTTATCTTCGACATAACAACTAAACAATGAAAGGCTTCAAGATAAACTCCATTGACTTTTTGAGAAGAGAAGTGTAGTATGAATTTAAATGAGCCATTGAAAGTCAATTTTATAGATACTTTTTAACTATGTTGTTGCTGTAATATCCCAGTTTATCAGTGGGGGGCCAGAGCACTAACCCTAACCCTAGCCCACAAGCTATCAGGAGTGGGTCGCTTTGTCCCAACTCCTGACCAGAGTTGAGTGCTATTGAGAAATGTGGTCTCACAAACTTGGAAGGTATTTTGACCTACACACACTTTACATACGGTGTAGATCTTGTCCAACCGCCCTGAAAGAACCCAAAATAGGAACATACGGCAGATAAGCCGGTGCAGGACCAGAGGTTTGTTGCTTGTAAGCTGTGCTTTGCTCTGGTACATGTTGATTTTTATTTGACTTCTCTCAAAATAATTGTTATTTTAGACTAAAGTACTGCAGTTTATCAGAGACCAGCTGTGATTCTGTGGCCTCAGCTCTGAAGTCCAACCACTCCCATCTCAGAGAACTGGACCTGGGTCAGAACCAGCTGCAGGATTCAGGAGTGAAGCTGCTCTGTGGTTTTCTCCACTTTCCAAACTGCCGACTGGAAACTTTGAGGTAAACACCATTCTCAAAAATGTCCATTATTCCATCCGAGGGTCCTCACACTTTCTGAGTGTGTGTGTTGTGCCCAGTTCCTTCAGGAGGGAGGGCCACACGGGGACCACTTATTCATGATAAACTGATTTAAGGACAATGAAAAAGCCGACAGATGGTAACCAAAATTAGACAAAACTAGGTGAGGGTGCCTGGTAGACACCAGCCAACGAAGAGGGAGATGGTGAGGGAGACAGGAAGTCATCTAAGACAGGTTGTGCCTTTAAAGATGAGCCACAGGTGAGATAGATCTCTATGATGAGATGGGAGGGAAAGAGGTGGGAGAACCTGGGAAGAGTGAGGGCCAGAACAATATATATTCTCCTCTGGAACAGTGCAAACCTGAGAGGTTGGAATTGTGGTAATTACATATTACTATCATTTTTTAACCTGTAACTAAATTAAATATTTACAGATCATGCCTTTGATTAACCTTTCAGATTAATACTGGTTTCACTTATAACCTTATAAAAGTTTCCCTTCTTTATTTAGATTAAGGGGCTGCAGCTTATCAGAGATCAGCTGTGACTCTCTGGCCTCGGCGCTGAGGTCCAATCCCTCCCATCTCAGAGAACTGGACCTGAGTCGGAACCAGCTGCAGGATTCAGGAGTGAAGCTGCTCTGTGGTTTTCTCCAGGATCCAAACTGCCGACTGGAAACTCTGAGGTAAACACCATTCTCAAAAACGTCCATTATTCCATCCGAGGGTCCTCACACTTTCTGAGTGTGTGTGTTGTGCCCAGTTCCTTCAGGAGGGGGGGCCACACGGGGACCACTTATTCATGATAAACTGATTTAAGGACAATGAAAAAGCCCACAGATGGTAACCAAAATTAGACAAAACTAGGTGAGGGTGCCTGGTAGACACCAGCCAACGAGGAGGGAGATGGTGAGGGAGACAGGAAGTCATCTAAGACAGGTTGTGCCTTTAAAGATGAGCCACAGGTGAGATGGATCTCCATGATGAGATGGGAGGGAAAGAGGTGGGGAGAACCTGGGAAGAGTGAGGGCCAGAACAATATAGATTCTCCTTTGGAACAGTGCAAACCTGAGAGGTTGGAATTGTGGTAATTACATATTACTATCATTTTTTGACCTGTAACTAAATTAAATATTTACACATAATGCCTGTCGCAAGGATGAACGGCAGTGGAGGAGACAGAGGGAGATGGGAGATTCTTTCCTCCAAAAATGTATTTTAATTTACCAAAAATAAAGCGGCGTCAGAAGATGCCAGGCTAAATCCATACAATACATACCGACCCTGCACACTCTTACACCCCACCACTTTAACTTTTTTCCAACAATTTTCTTTTTCCTCCAAAACAATGACCAACCAACTCAACAACCAACAAGAAGCCCTGTCTTGGGCCTACTACAGGGCTTTTATACCTGTAGCCCCTCCCACAGGTGAAACCAATTATCAAAATTATTACGCTCACTAATACATTTACAAACTCAAAATTACAACCGAAAAGAAAATACAAAAAGATGCGTAAAACTTCCAAAACAAATTTCCACCACCAACAACCACCCAGTGCACAGTAAAATACATGTTCAATTTACCCCAATAAAACACCCCCGCTAAAATAGATTGTGCCGTAGCACCCCGCGAAACCCCTCCATATATACAATCATGGACCAGTCCTTCGGTTTCCCCAAACGAGGAAGTATGTCCTGCTGGTGAGCTATGGTAAAAAGTGGTGTGTCTGAAATGCTTAAACCGAGTAACCCTAGACGGAACAGAATGGAAATGAAATGTTTGTGTGTGCGTATGAAGTGTGTGCGTAAGGGGCACGGCTCACTCCGGGACAATGCCTTTGATTAACCTTTCAGATTAATACTGGTTTCACTTATAACCTTATAAAAGTTTCCCTTCTTTATTTAGATTATGGAGCTGCAGTTTATCAGAGATCAGCTGTGGCTCTCTGGCCTCGGCGCTGAGGTCCAATCCCTCCCATCTCAGAAAACTGGACCTGGGTCAGAACCAGCTGAAGGATTCAGAGCTGAAGCTGCTGTCTGATCTCGTAGAGAATCCACACTATGGGCTGGAGACATTGAGTCAGTAGCTGGTTGAAGCCAGTCAACTCCCGCTCATCTGCTGCATCACTCACTGACCACTGGTGAAGAGCATCTGTGGAAACATCTGCCGTCTACTCCCTCCATAGATGAAGAATTCAGTTTTTAAAAAGCGCTGGTGGACTTTCAGGAGATCAGTCGATGGTCGACAAAGCAGAAGCAGCTTCGCCTTGAAGTTAAATTAGTTCCTGGTATCACACAATGCTTCTTTATAAAGTTCTAAATGGCTCCTCGGCCACTCTTAGAAGCATGGAAACATTCTCTTAATTGTCTCTTCAAATGTCTGTATTATACGTTACTATTTTACATCATGCCTTCAGAATCTTTAGGGTTTAGTATTTCCTGTCTCTGTGACATGGAGCATTGGAATATTTCAGCTGCAGCCAGCAAAAACCCATCAGAATGACGGCTATCGGTGGGAACCGCAGGTCATTTGACTTTAGTCAGTCTGTTCAATGTTATAGGATTTATTTATTTATTTATAATCTAATAAAAACTATGAATAAATGTGGGAAATAGGAAATAAAAAGAAGCAAAATGACCAAATAAAACTCCCATGAATACTGTAAATTTAAAGATGTCAAGAATGGAATATCATCTTAAATTTAATCAAACATAAAGTGAAAAGGCCTCCTTTAAGTTTACTGCAAAAATAAACACAAAATCAAGAGCGACACGCGCCAAAAACGTCTCATTCTCTCTTCTGTCTCCACTCATTCTTTTATATTCTCTTAAGATAATGGGGATGGGGTCATGTGATAACAAAACAAGCTAATTGGGGACTATATTTTTGTTGCAAGAACTTTGGCTCTTCAGAAGTTTCTATGTTGGCTTCCACAGATTGTGCATCCACTAAAAACTCAGTGTTTTTGAGGAACTACCAGGAGCGGCTGGAGTGGAGGCCAATGACGCTACAGCTACATATAGCTACATATAGATCACCGTTTGTCACAGCTCCATTTCCCCAGTTCCCTCCTGTCCCCCTGCCTCTGCTCCACTCTACCTGCCAGCCACTCCCACCTCAACTCCACTCACCTGCAGCACAGCTGCAGCTCATTCCCAATCAGCCCTGCTATCAGCTTCCCCTGCACTCTCACTCTTTGCCAGATTGTTTCTTCTGCCTTGATGCGATACTTTCCAGCGTTATTTCCCTGCCGGATTACGTGTTACCGACCCTGCCTGTCTTCGTTCTGCCTGCCTCGCCTGTTCCCTGGACAACCTACCTGCTTTCTGCCCCTGACTACGACTTCTGCCTCAGCGTTTCTGGTTCCTGTCTGCTCACCTGGTTTTGACTTCTCCGCCTGGCCCCGACTTCGCTGCTGCTCGTCCCCAGTCTGCTCCGCTACATCGTGAGCCTCCTCTCCTGTAAGACCCTTCCTGTCACTCCTGCCCACTGTCAGCGGAACTGCACGGTTCCGAGGATTTACGTCCTTCCCCCTTGGTTCCGCATTCCATCTCTGCTCGACCCACTCCCCGAGCCTGCAACCCATAGACTTTGTGTGGGCCCTGAGCCTGAAGAACGGACTATTTCCTGTGTTTCCTTTGTGTCTGCCTGAGTTCCTGTTTGCCCGTGTGCAAATAAGTCATTACCAGAGGAACTCTTGTATTGGGGGCAGAAAAGGTACATTTTTATCTGGTAAAATTCAGTCAAAAGAGCACTAAAAGCATGAATAAACTGAATCATGTAGATTCTAATGACATAAGCTGGAGCTCCTACAGTTACAGCCCATAATGAGACTGCAACTGTTTCTGTGAAAGTGAACTTTTATACAGTTTACATTCTGAAGATTTCTGTCCAATTTCAATGCAAATATTCACGTTAATCGATATAATAGAAATCTGTTACACATCATGGATCAGTCAGTAATCTTGGACAACAGCAACGTTTAATCCTGGATCACTGCTCCATATATTTAAATGAACAAAGACGGCTGATACTGATTTAAGACAGAATTTGTGCATTTTGATGATCACATTCATCGGATTTTTAACCACTGATGGAAACATCCTGATTCATTTAAATCAGGGGTGTCAAAGTCAAATGGACGGAGGGCCAAATAAAAAATGTAGCTCCAAGCCGAGGGCCAGACTGATCCAATGTTCATTAAAACATTTTAAAATGACCGCATGTAGTCTAGTGCAGGGGTCACCAACCTTTTTGAGACGGAGAGCTACTTCCTGGGTACTGAATCATGTGAAGGGCCACCAGTTTGATACACACTTCTGAAATAGCCAATTTGCTCAATTTATCTTTAACTAAATGTCATTATTAATAGTTAATGATATTCATCTCTGCAAAGACACTGATCATGTTAATGATTTCTCACAATCAATATCAACAATGATTTAACAAGGTCGGGAACAGATAAATATCAATATGCAACACTTTATTTCTATATTTTGTCTTAGTGCAAGTGTTTTTCAAATAGAAATAAATGTTCAAACCATTTTAAAATGATCACTTCTACAACAGTCCTAGGAAATCACAATGTCCCATTTTTACCAGCCACTGACATCTTTTAACAAATCATGAATTACTTTGCACCACGTTTGTACAAATAATAAATCATGTAAAATACAAAGATAAATGTTCATACTTTAAAATAAATCTGATTACGTTTTGAACTTCACACTTCAGTCTGCAGATTTTTCCACATGAACATTTTAACATAAACAATTGTTACATTTTACAAACACGTTTAACAAATTCTGAAGGAGACACCAAATCTGGTGTCCGTTTCTTTGTCCGTTGGGGGGAAGCCTGGCGTTGCTGCTGTTACCAGTGTGTTGTCCTCTGGTGGGGAACTTGACAGTGCAGCTCTGAGTGAGTCTGGCAGATGTGCATCAGGGAGGCGTCTTCTGTGTTGGTTCTTGATGAAGTTCCTGTCAGAAAAGGCTGATTCACAAAGAGAGGTCGAACCAAAAAGGCTTGCAACCTTCATAGCTGCTGTACATACACCACTGTACTTTTCTGTGTCAACAAGGCAGCAAAAGTTTGGTGCAGCCTGAGAGGCTTTGAGCTGCAGCTCATTTCACAATGTTCCAATTTCAATTAGCATCTGTGCAGCATCCAGGCTGAAGGTTGCACTGAACGGCTGAGCAATGCCTGATATGTCCACGTTCATGAAAGGGTTAGAAATGAATGACACACATGGCTCAAGCTGATCCAGGTCCCAAAACCTGTTCTCAAACTCTTGCCCAAGTCTTTTTATGAGCTGAGAGCACTTTTCTGCGCTTTAGTCCAAAGCCTCACATGCAGAAGCGTTGCTCCCCTGCTCTCACCATCCCCACATCCTCCCTGCTTCACGGCTGACCAGGTGAGGGGAGAACTGAGGAAGCTCCGGCCCCGAAAAGCAGCTGGACCGGATAGAGTCTGTCCCCGGCTCCTCAAGACCTGCACTGCTGAACTCGGGGAGCCGCTACAACGGGTCTTCAACCTCAGCCTGGAGCTGGGGAAAGTGCCCACCTCCTGCATCATTCCAGTCCCCAAGAAGAACAGACCGAGTGAGCTGAACGACTTCCGGCCGGTGGCACTCACCTCACATCTGATGAAGACTCTGGAGCGGCTCTTCCTCAACCTCCTCAGGCCCCAGGTGCAGCACGCTGAGGACTCCTTACAGTTCGCCTACCGGGACAAGGTCGGTGTAGAGGACGCCATCATCTACCTGCTGCACCGAGTCCACTCGCATCTGGACAAGGGAGTGGCACAGCGAGAATCCTCTTTTTGGATTTCTCGAGTGCCTTCAACACGATCCAGCCCCTTGTCCTACAGGACAAGCTTCTACAGATGCGAGTGGACCCCTGCCTGGTTGCTTGGATCTCCAGCTACCTCACCGACAGGCCGCAGTTCGTCAGGATGAAGGACATCACGTCTGACACTGTGGTCAGCAGCATCGGGGCTCCACAGGGGACTGTGCTGTCCCCCATCCTCTTCACTCTGTACACCTCGGACTTCTGTTACAACTCCGAAATGTGTCATATCCAGAAGTTCGCAGATGACACAGCCATCGTTGGATGTATCAGAGACGACAAGAGGAGGAGTACCGGTGCCTGGTGAGGGACTTTGTTGCCTGGTGCCACAACAACAGCCTGCAGCTCAACACCTCCAAAACTAAAGAACTGGTCATTGACTTTGGGAGGGACCGACCGAGACCTAGACCAGTTCAGATGGGAACGGAGGAGGTGGAGGGCGTGCAGACCTACAAATATCTTGGGCTGTGGCTGGACAATAGGCTGGACTGGACAAGCAACACGAGGCAGCTGTACAAGAAGACCCAGAGCAGGATGTACTTCCTGAGGAGACTCAGATCCTTCAACATCTGCAGGAAACTCCTCTGGATGTTCTACCAGTCTGTGGTCGCCAGCATCCTGTCCTACGCTGTGGTGTGCTGGGGGGGGAGTGTGACAAAAGCGGACCTCTCCAGGCTGGAGAAGCTGATCAGGCGGGCCAGCTCGGTGGTGGGGATGAAGCTGAAACCTCTGGCGACAGTGGCAGAGAGGAGAACTATTGACAAGCTGCGGAGCATCATGGACAATGTCCGCCACCCTCTGCACACTGTCATCCACAGCCAGAGAAGCCTGATCAGCCAGAGGCTGCGCCTCCCCAAGTTCAGGACCAACAGACTGGGGAACTCATTCATCCCCCGAGCCATCAGACTGTTCAGCTCCTCACTGGGGGGGGAGGAGGGCCAACAGAAGGACTGGAACAACACTGCAATAACATAATACTGGGACATCCATTCATTCAGCTCATTCATCCATCTATTCATTTATTTACATTTTTATAGTTTTATATTTTATATTCTATTTTTAATTTATTCTATTTTATTTCTTATTTTATTCTATTTTTATTATCTTTAATAAGTTTAATGGTGTGTAATGGTGGTGGGTAATTTTGTACAGTGCTGACGGGAGCCCCGCCTGTAGTGGGCCGCTCATAGCAGGAGCCCCGTCTGTAGTCACTGATACCAGCTTTTCCAGCGGCACTTTTTTCTCCACCAAAAACTCCTTCACCGCGTTATATATGTCAACTCCCCTCGTTATATATGTCGACTCCCCTCGTTATATATGTCAACTCCCCTCATTATATGTGTTGACTCCCCTCGTTATATATGTCAACTCCCCTCGTTATATGTGTCAACTCCCCTCATTATATGTGTCAACTCCCTCGTTATATATGTCAACTCCCCTCGTTATATGTGTCAACTCCCTCGTTATATATGTCAACTCCCCTCGTTATATGTGTCAACTCCCCTCATTATATGTGTCAACTCACCTCGTTATATATGTCAACTCCCCTCATTATATGTGTCAACTCACCTCGTTATATATGTCAACTCCCCTCATTATATGTGTCAACTCCCCTCGTTATATATGTCAACTCCCCTCATTATATGTGTCAACTCACCTCGTTATATATGTCAACTCCCCTCATTATATGTGTCAACTCCCTCGTTATATATGTCAACTCCCCTCATTATATGTGTCAACTCCCCTCATTATATGTGTCAACTCACCTCGTTATATATGTCAACTCCCGTCGTTATATGTGTCAACTCCCGTCGTTATATGTGTCGACTCCCCTTGTTATATATGTCAACTCCCCTCGTTATATATGTCAACTCCCCTCGTTATATATGTCAACTCCCCTCATTATATGTGTCAACTCACCTCATTATATATGTCAACTCCCGTCGTTATATGTGTCAACTCCCGTCGTTATATGTGTCGACTCCCCTCGTTATATATGTCAACTCCCGTCGTTATATGTGTCAACTCCCCTCGTTATATGTGTCAACTCCCCTCGTTATATGTGTCAACTCCCATCGTTATATGTGTCAACTCCCGTCGTTATATATGTCAACTCCCGTCGTTATATGTGTCAACTCCCCTCGTTATATGTGTCAACTCCCCTCGTTATATGTGTCAACTCCCCTCGTTATATGTGTCAACTCCCCTCGTTATATGTGTCAACTCCCCTCGTAGTTGTCTTTAGGGGCAGTAGTGTGAGACGTTCTTCTCTTGTGGAGAAAGAAACTTTCGTGGTGAAAATGATCTGTCTCCTTTCTTTTTTCTGCCATCTTTTTATGGGTCAGTCATCTCGTTTTGGCTGCGCCCGCTCGGCTGTTTGGTCGTAGCGATCTGCGTAGACGCTACGTTTTGGTCATGCGCATCATACTAACCTTTGAACTATACTAGGTCATAGTTCATTTATATTAAGCATTTTTTAAAGTTTTTTTAAATATATTGTTATTTCCAGTTTATGTGTAAGTGTGATTTAAACAAGAATAGCAAACAAAATAAATGAGATGCAGCTCATTGGTCAGTGGTGCTATTTGAGCTATTTTTAGAACAGGCCGGTGGGTGACTCAGGTGGTTCTGACGGGCGACCGGGTGCCCGCGGGCAACGTGTTGGTGACCCCTGGTCTAGTGAACCAAACTGAACCAACTGAAAACCTAACAAATATTTTACAATATGATCAGATAAAAAAAGCAATAGTTTCTTATGGCTCTGTCAGTCATTTTTAATTTTCAAGAGGCACAAAAGACAAATTTGCTTTCTATAAAAATCCCCATAACATGAACATTAAATGAATGAAGCGGTATTATTCAAGGCACCATCGGTAGATTTTCTCATTTAGCAAAAGTGGGCTAAATTTACCTTTAACTTTTAAACTTGAGCTGAGTAATAATTGTAAATGTGTTATTGCAGCTTAATGTTCACTTGTTTGAGGCTGATACTTGGTGGTGTCTCATCTTTTGGACGAGTTCATCAATGTTGGGGGTCCGGCTCTGAGCTGAGGAACTCCTCACAATTGAGTGAAGGTGTTCAGCAGGAAGTCCACTTCTGTGTGATGTTTTGTTCAGCTTCATCAAAGAAAGCAGTTGTTCCCGCAGGTCTGTGCTGCCAAACACAGGCAACGTTGGAGCAGCCTGGATGTGTGTCGGGGAGGAAACGGGCAAACTCCGCAGCACCCACTGCCCCATGTGTTGCCTTCAGGGCATCACTGCATTGGAGCTCAATCACCTCCATTTGGAGCTTTGGTGCTGAGCTTTCCACCTCAACCTCAAACGGACGGCTGAGCAGTTCAAACCTGCTTTTTGGTGCTTTTAAGTCAGTGACTCGGCGTGGGAAGTCAGCGGCGAGAACACTCATTTAATCAGCAAACTGCGCTCGGGAACACGCTGGTAGAGAGCTTCTCTTTCAGGGTCTGGCAGCTGGGAAAGTGGCTCAAGTTTCCTTTGTGCATCTGTGCCTCCCACAGAGTCCGTTTGGTTTTAAAGGCCTTCACTGTACTGTACATATTAGAGGGGACACCACCCCGACCCTGCAGCTGCAGCTTCATTGTATTCAGATGACTCGGAATGTCCCACAGAAAAGCCGTTTCACACAAGAACCTTTGGTCTGGGAGTTGAGTCGTGTCTTTCCCTTTGCTGTCCAAGAACATCCGATCTCCTCAGGAAGCTGGAAACATCTTTGCAGCACCTTTCCCTGGCTTAGCCATCACACCTCAGTGTGATGGGGCAAATCACCACGCTGCGTTTGCCACTGGCTCAGAAAGGCCTTGAACTGGCGCTGAATTAAACCTTTGGCTCTGATAAAGTTCACTGCGTGCGTGATGGTGAACATTCCATGTTCCATGTTCAGGGCTTCAGCACACAACGATTCCAGGTGTATGATGCAATGATGAGCTGTCAGTTCAGCTGTAACGTTTTCCTCCTGCATCTTCTCCCGTATCTTGGCCACCAGTCCACTCCTGTGTCCACACATGGCAGCTGCTCCGTCTGTTGTCCAACCCACCAGTTTTTCCCGAGGCAGCTCCATCTCATTTCCACATCTGGACACCTCTTCATACAAATCATGTCCTGTGGTTGTGCCGTGCACAGGACGTAACGCCAGAAACTCCTCTGTCACGTTGAGGCTGGAGTCCCCTCTAATGTCGCTGCTCCCATCCACAGCCAGGGAAGATGCCATGAAATCTTTCCCCTTTTTCTCCAGCTGCTCTTTTAGATTGAGGGACAACAATGGTGTTTCTGCTCAGGCTCCCGTTTAAAAAGAGTTGCCTTTTGTCTGGGCAAACTTGCTCACAAACTTTAAGCATGCAGTGTTTGATGAAATCCCCCTCTGGAAATGGCCGGGCTGATTGAGCGATCTCTTCTGCCAGAATCAAACTGGCCTTGACAGCAGCCTCGCTTTGAGATTTGGCTTTTCTGAACAGAGCCTGTCCAGATTTGAGGCCTGGTTTTAATTCCTCAACCTCCTGTAGCTTTTGTTCCATGTCCATATTCTTGTCTTTGTCCGCGTGTTTAGCTTCATGATGCCGTCTCAGATGATATTCTTTCATTACCGCCACCCTTTCTCCACACAGAAGACACCCAGGTTTCCCAGCTGCCTCCGTGAACATGTACTCCCACTCCCACCTTGTTTGAACCCCCGGTTCTCAGTGTCCACCTTCCCTTTTGCCATTTTATGGGTATCTGAAAGTTAACTTTTGCTGTTATGCTAATGACTACTGATAAATAATGAAATGAAGCCACCTCCTGCTCAGACTGTCACCGTTGCATTGTGGGAAATGTAGTATTGGCCTGTGTAAAACATCTGCGGCCTGCGGGCCGGTTCTAATAATAAATCAATATCATCCCGGGGGCCATAGAAAACCCTCGACCTTGACTCTGACATATGAGCTTTAAATGATTTCTTTTGACTCCCATTTATTTGGCTGTTTGGATATCATCTTTGCTAGTGTGTGTGTGCGCGCACGCTCTATGGAACTGGCATAAAGGATGTTAAAATTAGTCTAAATTAAATAAAAATTCATCCATTCATCATTCCCAACAGGCGGTGTTTGATTAGAAACTCTTTCTGAACTCTGGTGCTCTGAAACATCTCCGCTTCCATTTTCAGCTGTTTTTATTCTCAATAACATCAAATCATCCATCCATCCAAATCGTGGTCCTGTTGGACCACCAAAGGACAAACACTTTCCATTTAGCACGGACAAAAAAACCCAAATCCTGTTTAGCAATGAAGCTGTGGGGAGAGTTTGAGGAGCGTTTCTGAGGAACACGCTGCCATATTGGGTCCAAGCTGCTGGGGTTTTGTTGTTTCCAGGTGAATCGGTGGGCAGCGGCGTTACCGCCTGTCTCTGCCCCCCCCCCCTCTCCCCGTGGTCGTGGTCACGCCGGGCATCTTTACTGGTCCCGTTTTAAACAGGTTCTGTTGGGAACAGGTGTTCTCCAGAACTGTATTCCAGGCTGCTGTGCTGAGGGGCTGTTTTCAGTAGCAATAGAGCCAGAGTGTGCCTGCTCCATATGAACCCCCCCAGGCCGTGCTTTCCTCCTGGCTGAGCCATAATCAGCTCTGGATGGACTGGTTCATGCTTGGACTGAGTCAAGATTTGATAGCTTGACTGATTCTTACAGTTTTTGATCAAACCCCCATCTGCTGATTCCAGGAGATCTTTAAAGGATCTCAGAGCTTCAGATTTATGAAGCCTGCTCAGCCCCCGGCAGCGCTGATGAAACCATTTCATTCCTTCAAAAAAGCAGAACATGAAGCTCCAGAAAAGGTTTTTGGATCAAGTTTCCAACAGAACGAGGACAAGTGGGTAAAAGCGCCACTTTAAAGCCTCCAGGCCTCAGAAAACATCCACCTTTAGGATGCCTGACTTTAGAGGATCGTCGGTTCGCTCCGAGCACAAGAACAAACATTTTTAACCTCAGTCCAAGAACATCTGACCTGAAATGATCAAAAAGCTTCAGCGTAAAAAGATGGTGGAGAGAAAGCTGCTGGGAGGTTCTCAGAAGAGAAGTGGCATTAAAGCCAGCTGGAAGAGTCCAGCCTGCTTCCTGCTCCTCCAAACAGGCGTCTCCACACCAACACTGAGGAACACGGGCTTCTGTTCTTCCTTCTTCTCTTCTGACTATTGTGTGTTTGATGAATGCAGCATCCACTCACTGTCCCCCCCCCTCATTTACACTGCTCCTGGTTTCACAATGCTCCTCAGACAGATGCAACCAGAGACACTGATGCCGTCAGACAATAAACCTGAGTGTTGTTGTGTCCGGTTATTAACATGTTCCATGCTTTTCCTCCTGCAACAGTTCATCACACCTGCTCAGGGAAACCTCGGTGTAAAGGAGGTGAAGCCGTGCCTCAGTGACTCTACTTTGGTGTTTTAGAAACTAACAGTTATTAGATGAATATACAGTGTGCACGTACGCGCACACGTGTGTATGAACACTTAATACACGCGTGTGCGTGGATGTAGACTTTTTAGTACTTTGGGTTCATACAGTTTTTAGTATTTTGCACATACGTGTCTGTATATAAACCAGATCCTCCTGTAATAAAGAACTAAAGGCTGACTGTTGTCACGTGACCTGTCTCCGTCTGTGTCCGATGATGGAACCTTCAACGCAGCTGAAGAAGTTCCAAAAAGGAGAAATATCACGTGGTGCTTTACCGCCACCCGGTGGACACGCGTGGAACTGCAGACAACAGTTAAACGCGCTCCGACACATTCTGACCTCTGCTGCTCCTCCTGGACTCCAGGGCTGCAGAAATATGCTGCTTTTACAAGTCTTTAAAATCTGTCAAGCATCATAAATCTTATTTATTTATTTAACTAAGTTAGTCAGTTTTAATTTAAATGCAAAAACATATTTAGGGCATTAAAATAGCAAAACAACTTTTCATCTTGAACCCTCCCAGAATGCTTTTATAGTAGTGGAATATTAATCAACAGCCATAAAGTTGTTCATTAACAGAGGAAAAAGGAAAGGTAAAAGTATTCCGTTCAGACTAAGCAGGAAGACTGAAGACCGACAAGGTGAGTGGAAACGAAGAGCATTATTGAAAAGAATTGACAGTTGTGTTTGGAGATAAAATCAAGATTTGAAAACATTTTTGTTACTATTGAAGAGCTGCATAGAGCTGAAGAATTCTTGGCTTAAGAAAATTCAACAAGACTTCATATTTAGTTTTAGCACAAAACATCGTTATACATTATAAATGAAGAGGTCTTATTTAACTTTCTTATAGTCTGGCTTTAGTTATAGTTGAATAGTCTTTCTAAGTGAAGTTTAGTTTATTTTTCTGCTCTTTGCTACTGATCCTAAAAGAACTTTAAACTTTAAACCCTCCCAGAATGCTTTTATGGTAGTAATATATACGCCATAAAGCTGTTGATTAACAGAAGAGGTTTTAAAAGTGAAAGTATTCTGTTCAGACGAAGCAGGAAGAGCGACAAGGTGAGTGTACAGTGAGTATTGTGCTGTTAACGTTGTTAGAGAGTCTTAACAGGTATTAACAACATTTTAAAACTTTTTTGTGACAGGTGAAAAGCTCTTAGAGTTATTAGAGCTGTTCAACAGTCCAGGTTACAGCTGGATATTTTGGTATTACCTGTCAAACAACATCTACCGGTAATCGTGTGCAAGTTAGCATCTCTCAGCCGGACCAATTTAAGACAATAACTAAAATAAAAATAAAATAA
This sequence comes from Takifugu rubripes, assembly GCF_901000725.2. NCBI lineage: Eukaryota > Metazoa > Chordata > Actinopteri > Tetraodontiformes > Tetraodontidae > Takifugu > Takifugu rubripes. The sequence goes on along the minus strand of NC_042299.1, from coordinate 1,688,722 downwards.
ATAACTAAATCAACACAGGATCACAGGACACCAACAGGATTTTGGTTCACGTTTTCTCACAGTGGTTTATTGTTCTATGTTGTGGAACCACTGTGAAAGAAATGCAGGAGTGGGTGTCATTTCTTTCATCTATTTTAAATAGAGCAGTGATCTTCGAGGTCTTGGATCATAGAAATAATTGAAGAGGGGAACAAAGGAGGGAAGTTAAAAAGTCCTGACTAGTATGCTTATGTAGCACCAGATAATTTAGTGGCTGAGCTGAAGACAGTCCTTTCACCATGTTGGCCTGTGGAAAACCAGTGTTGTGGGCCCGATGGACCAGCGTTCCCGTCGTTGCCGGACCAGCGTTGGCCACCAGTTGGGTTTTGGGATCAAAGTGGGGGCGTTTCCTGTATCCGGTTCTCCTCACGGATCCATGACTACAACATGTTGCTGCAAGTGCAGAGACGTTTGCTCTGGAAAGAACTTTAGAGCACATTCAGTGCTGCAGGATGAGGGGCTGGAAAAGGTGCCAGTTCTTTTCTCACTGCAGGGAACAGTTAAAAAAAGCAGCTTAAACTATGAAAACTTGAAAATTATACAGAGACATCATTGATTTATTGATTCAGTTGTTATCCAGAATGGATTAGAAATGTTCCTGTTTGATAAAAATGCAGTGAATTGGGATTATTGAACTACAACCTCTACAGATTATTTACCTTCATCACAGTCTCATCACTATTTCTGATGTTTCCTCAGGATGGACGAGGACAGAGCAGAGTCCACAGTGTCCAGCTGTGTGTCCCTGAAGAGTGACTGGTCCAGAGATGTACCAATAACCTTCAGAAGTTCAGACCAAATGTAAGAAAACTAAAGCGTGATGATGTGTTTGTGTGGCAGCTGTTAGTCACATTAACAGCAGCAGGTTGTGAGTTTATTATTGGAGATGTTTAACACTTAAACCTCAGACAGTCATATAGTTACAGACTTAATGTGAATATTGTTGATTAGAAACAAGAATCATGTTTAAACTGAAAGATGAATTCAGACATAAATGCTGGAACAATATTGAGTCTTGATCAGGTTCTTTCATCCTATAAATCAAAGGACTAATAGAGATGTGTTTCATAGTGAGAGGGGGGAGCACATCCTATCAAACTGGGACCAGGCAGCTCCACCAGGAGAGTCCTCTTGTTCACAATCTGGAAGCAGATCTGGAGATGCTGAAATGAAGCCCAAACAAAGTAAAACTGTTCAATATGAGATTTAATTTGTGATGTCATGAATTTGGAGTTGTGTTGATGATTTATTATAGATGGAAATCATTGGTTTACTTATGTTCAGGAAGTGATCTGCAGGAGGTGATAGAAGGTCATAAGATGAGTCTGAAGAGAAGATGTGAACATGTGACTGAAGGAACTAATGAAGCAGGAAGTGGAACCCTGCTGAACAAGATCTACACTGAGCTCTACATCACTGAGGGACAAAGTGAGGAGGTGGACACACAACATGAGGTGAGACAGCTTGAGAGAACCTCCAAGAAGAACATCCAGGACACTCCAATCAAGTGCCAGGACATCTTCAAAGTCTTATCTGAGCAACAGAGACACATCAGAGTGGTTCTGACCAACGGTGTCGCCGGCGTTGGAAAAACCTTCTCAGTGCAGAAGTTCAGTCTGGACTGGGCAGAAGGTTTGGAGAACCAAGACATCAGTCTGGTGCTTCCGCTCTCATGGAGGGAGCTGAACTTGATCAGAGATGAGCAGCACAGTCTTCTCTCACTGCTTCATGTTTTCCATCCAACATTACAGAAGATCAGAGCAGAAGTGTGTGGAAACTTCTGTTCATCTTTGATGGCCTGGATGAAAGCAGATTTTCACTGGATTTCAACAAGCATCAGGTCATCTCTGATGTCACACAAGTATCGTCAGTTGAGGTGCTCCTGGTGAGCCTCATCCAGGGGAACCTGCTTCCCTCAGCTCTCATCTGGATCACCTCCAGACCTGCAGCAGCCCATCAGATTCCTTCCTCGTGTGTTGACAGGATCACAGAAGTACGAGGCTTCACTGACTCCCAGAAGGAGGAGTACTTCAGGAGGAGGTTCAGTGATGAAGATCTGTCCAAGAGAATCATCTCACACATCAAGGCCTCCAGGAGCCTCCACATCATGTGTCTGATCCCAGTTTTCTGCTGGATCACTGCTATAGTTCTGGAGGACATGATGACCAGAGACCAGAGAGGAGAGCTGCCCCAAACCCTGACTGACCTCTACTCACACTTCCTGAGGGTTCAGATAAAGAGGAAGAAGCAGAAGTATGGAGGAAAGCAGAGACCAGAGGAACTGACTAAGGCTGATAAAGAACTCCTTCTGAAGTTGGGTCGGCTGGCGTTTGAACATCTGGAGAAAGGAAACATCATGTTCTACTCAGAAGACCTGGAGCGATGTGGACTGGACGTCTCCGAGGTGTCGGTGTACTCAGGAGTTTGTACAGAGATCTTCAAGAGAGAGAGTGTGATCTTCCAGAAATCAGTCTACTGCTTTGTTCATCTGAGCATTCAGGAGTTTCTGGCTGCCGTCTACATGTTCCACTGTTACACCAGGAAAGACACAGTGGTTATAAGTCAGTTCCTAAAATATTCTCAACCAATCCGCTTTTCCGGGTTTGCTGGGTTGTTTACAAATTACGATCCAGCCACATCTCTTGATGACTTCCTCGGGAGAGCACTAATGAAATCTCTCAAAAGTGAAAATGGCCACCTGGACTTGTTTGTTCGCTTCCTTCATGGTCTCTCTCTGGAGTCCAATCAGAGGATCTTGGGTGGACTGTTGGATCAGAGGAACAGCCACCCAGAAACCATCCAGAAGGTCCTCAACAACCTGAAGGAGCTGAACAGTGATGAATTCTCCCCAGACAGAAGCATCAACATCTTCCACTGTCTGATGGAGATGAAGGATCAGTCAGTCCATCAGGAGATCCAAGAGTTCCTGAAGTCAGGGGAGAAATCAGAGAGGGAACTGTCAGTGATCCACTGTTCAGCTCTGGCCTACCTGCTGCAGATGTCAGAGAAGGTTCTGGATGAGCTGAACCTGCAGCAGTACAACACCTCAGAGGAGGGACGACGTCGCCTGATTCCAGCTGTGAGAAACTGCAGGAAGGTCGTGTAAGTAAAGATTTTTGGGGCCGGACATCAGCGTTTAAATCAAGCGAGTGGATCATGTCAGGTAGCAATACCCCCTCCAGTGGTCATTCCTTCAATTCTTTATCTCCATTGCAGCGTCCATAAATTAAAAAAAACAACAATTCATCCAGAAATGTTCAACACTGGCTGGATATAAGTTCAAAGGTCAATCCAGACAAACCAACATAAGGCAGGAATAATAGGAGCCACAAGTTAACTGACTATCATGAAATTACTGTCATGTCATTAAATAACTTTTGTTGTTTGTGTACATCGTATTCTAACGACAGAAAAACACATTTTAACTAATGACACGTGACTATTTTGCTTCATTTGTTCAACGTAAAAACAGCCGGCCTCGTTGGTTTAAATGGGTATTTTAGGTCTTTGTGGCGGTTCCGTTTGGAGCCTTTATGTGACCCACAAAGTTGTTTGAGCCTTTCCACACCTGTTAGGTGGCAACTTCATCACCAGCAACAAAAGGTGCAGTGAAATGATTTGAAGGGAAACAGGCAGATAGAACAGAAGCTGAGGGCAATCGATGCAACCAGAGACTCTGATGTCATCGATCGGATCGCTGAATTAAGACTTGACGCACGATCGTACAAATTGGATGAAATGCAAAATATCCAAAGAGCCGATAGACAGATAAAAAGATGCACGTTTCTTTAAACCATTTGCTATAATCATTTTAAATATTGAGTAATTATGAGCTGTTCTAAAATAAGACAAATGTTAAGAATAATTCAGTTGCATTTCAGATCTGATGGTCGTTCAAACTGTTGCTCTACGGTGTTGAATTTAGCTTTTCCAGGAAATGAGCTACATTTGTGTTGAGGTAGATTCTCAGATAAGTTGATTAGAAATCCCAAAGTTTGACTCACTATTTTTGGTTCATACACAACAGACTGCCTGGTAGTTTTCTTTCAAAGAGTCATTGGGAAGTTGTAGCCTCAGCAATGACGTCAAACCCTTCTCATCTACGGGAGCTGAGATTAAGCTGGAACCAAAACCTGGCAGATGCCGACGTAAAGTTACTGTTTTCTGCAATGATGCATCCAAACTGCAGACTGGAGACGCTCAGGTCAGGAGGCCTCTGTTGGTCTTTTCTAAATTTCTTTACATTTTCTGCTTTTCTCTTCATTTTCATATTTAGAAATGTGTTTTTATTTGCCCCATTTCTTCCTTTTCCAGGCTGTGGCGCTGCAGTTTATCAGAGATCAGTTGTGACTCTCTGGTCTCGGCGCTGAGGTCCAATCCCTCCCATCTGAGGGTTCTGGACCTGGTTGAGACCGAGCTGAAGGATCCAGGAGTCCAGCTGCTCTGTGGTGCTCTCCAGGATCCTCTCTGTAAGCTGGAGACTCTCAGGTCAGTCAGAGATGATCCAGTACTTTCCCAGGTGTAACTAGTTAGACAATAAATGTTTCCATGTTTGATCTTTGTTATAAACGTAGTGTTACAGTTCTCAGAAAAAAGACCACACAGGACAGATTTGCAGTATTAAATTGGTTGTGGAAATCTGTCCCATGTGCGGATGGTCATCAATGACTAGAAAGGAAGTATCAGTTGTAGATTTGTCTTGTTTTATTTTAGGCTGGCCACAAAACCGCCCAAACATTCAGACCAATCAAAAATGGTTCTTCCTGTCTTTTAAAGATCAGAAGGAAAACTAGAAACCCAAAAAGAAAGCTGCTGCAGTGTGCCATGCCCCTTCTCTACTGAGAAAAGCCATCCCAAAAAAGAGAAAAGCCCAAGTGTGAAGTGAGCACCCTGTTAAACCTTGGTACCGAAAGCCTGCAGTCATTCTCATCTTAGGTGGCTTCATTCCAGCCAGAAGCCCAAACCTGCCTCCCTCTTAAAGGGGCAGCAGGTCAGTCCAACCACAGAAACCTTCATGAAGATCTGAAGCTTTCAGCATCCACAATTGTTGCACCTCACTTCCATTGGAGTCCAAATCAGAAGTCAACAAGTTTATTCTACACCGATTCTACACAATGCAACCATTTTAAAAAGGTTTCCATCCATAAGTTTTCACACATTTTTAGATAAATCTGTTTGTTCATTGCCTCCTTCTGTTGTAATGGTCATTAAAGAAAATGACCTAATTGGAGTTTTTCTCCTCACAAATATGACTTTCTATGAACGATGCAATAAATGCAGCTTGCAATCTAAGACAATATGGAAGTATGTGTATATAATAGTAGTGGAAGTAGCTCATAAAATAATACATTTGCTCTTCTCATCGAATCTCTCTATGTTATTAAAGAAAAACCTGCTCTTAGTCAACAGCATCTAAGACATCAACCAAAAATCCTAATTTTATACAATATAATATAAAACAGTAGAGAAGATTCTTTCTGCGGAGACACTGGTGGCAGGAATGCAGAAGTATCACCTGCTCAACTTGGAAGGTGGAGCAGAAACCACCAGCTGAGAAGGTCCTCAGCCAGAGGAAGTGGTGGAGAACCATGAAACTTGCTAAGCTCCACCTCAGCTCCAGAGACGGGCTGAGCTGGAGCTGTGGCACCAGGTATCGCCCAGAAGAGCCTCCAACAAACAAGCTCTTCTCTTGGGAGGAGAGGGCTTTGAATCTCAGCTCAGTGTGCTTGTCTCTAGTAGGTGGCAGCTGCACCTTTTCCTGAGGTCCTTGTTGATGCCCTGAGGGGAATTGATGCTCCTGCAATGTTTTCTGGCAGCATTGAGCTTGCAGTGGGGCAATCAAACACACTGTGGGGGGGCTCTCTTTCCTTCTCTCATCTGGAGAACAAGTGACACCAGCTGCCAATCATTGTTGGAGAAATGTGCAGTCAGGGGAACTCTGCGTCCAGACTATAGCCACCCTTCCAGCATCCAGCAGTGTCTAAAACCTTTGATTTGGTTTCACCAGAGAGTGTAGGGATTGCAGGGTCGCTGCAGCATCGCCCACAAGCTATCAGGAGTGGGTCGCTTTGTCCCAACTCCTGACAAGAGTTTAGTGCTATTGAGAAATGTGGTCTCACAAACTTGGAAGGTATTTTGACCTACACACACTTTACATACGGTGTAGATCTGGTCCAACCACCCTGAAAGAACCCAAAATACGAACATACGGCAGATAAGCCGGTGCAGGACCAGAGGTTTGTTGCTTGTAAGCTGTGTTTTGCTCTGGTACATGTTGATTTTTATTTGTCTTCTCTCAAAATAATTGTTATTTTAGACTAAAGGACTGCAGGTTATCAGAGACCAGCTGTGATTCTGTGGCCTCAGCTCTGAAGTCCAACCTCTCCCATCTGAGGGTTCTGGACCTGAGCCACAACACGTTGCAGGATTCAGGAGTGAAGCGGCTCTGTTCTGGACTGGAGAGTCCAAACTGTAAACTGGAGAGGCTCAGGTCAGTCTTCATTTTTCTACCTATATACCAGCTGCTAAGATGGTGAAGTGAGGCTGTTCTCAATCCTGCTGTGATGCACGACATTAAAAAAATTCCTTGTAATATCGTGAATTCAGGTCTGACCCAACTAAGAACTAACGTAGGTTTAGTACTGACGCAGATAACATGCAGACCTGCACCGTATAACCTCATCCTGCATTTTTCAGATTGATTAACTGCAGTTTATCAGAGATCAGCTGTGGCTCTCTGGCCTCGGTGCTGAGGTCCAATCCCTCCCATCTCAGAGAACTGGACCTGAGTTGGAACCGGCTGAAGGATTCAGGAGTGAAGCTGCTCTGTGGTTTTCTCCACTTTCCAAACTGCCGACTGGAAACTCTGAGGTAAACACTATTCTCAAAAATGTCCATTATTCCATCCGAGGGTCCTCACACTTTCTGAGTGTGTGTGTTGTGCCCAGTTCCTTCAGGAGGGAGGGCCACACGGGGACCACTTATTCATGATAAATTGATTTAAGGACAATGAAAAAGCCCACAGATGGTAACCAAAATTAGACAAAACTAGGTGAGGGTGCCTGGTAGACACCAGCCAACGAGGAGGGAGATGGTGAGGGAGACAGGAAGTCATCTAAGACAGGTTGTGCCTTTAAAGATGAGCCACAGGTGAGATGGATCTCCATGATGAGATGGGAGGGAAAGAGGTGGGAGAACCTGGGAAGAGTGAGGGCCAGAGCAATATATATTCTCCTCTGGAACAGTGCAAACCTGAGAGGTTGGAATTGTGGTAATTACATATTACTATCATTTTTGAACCTGTAACTAAATTAAATATTTACAGATCATGCCTTTGATTAACCGTTCAGATGAATACTGGTTTCACTTATAACCTTATAAAAGTTTCCCTTCTTTATTTAGATTAGAATACTGCAGCTTATCAGAGATCAGCTGTGACTCTCTGGCCTCGGCGCTGAGGTCCAATCCCTCCCATCTCAGAGAACTGGACCTGAGTGGGAACCAGCTGAAGGATTCAGGAGTGAAGCTGCTGTCTGATCTCGTAGAGAATCCACACTATGGGCTGGAGACATTGAGTCAGTAGCTGGTTGAAGCCAGTCACCTCCCGCTCATCTGCTGCATCACTCACTGACCACTGGTGAAGAGCATCTGTGGAAACATCTGCCGTCTACTCCCTCCATAGATGAAAAATTCCGTTTTTAAAAAGCGCTGGTGGACTTTCAGGAGATCAGTCGATGGTCGACAAAGCAGAAGCAGCTTCGCCTTGAAGTTAAATTAGTTCCTGGTATCACACAATGCATCTTTATAAAGTTCTAAATGGCTCCTCGGTCACTCTTATAAGCATGAAAACATTCTCTTAATTGTCTCTTCAAATGTCTGTATTATACGTTACTATTTTACATCATGCCTTCAGAATCTTTAGGGTTTAGTATTTCCTGTCTCTGTGACATGGAGCATTGGAATATTTCAGCTGCAGCCAGCAAAAACCCATCAGAATGACGGCTATCGGTGGGAACCGCAGGTCATTTGACTTTAGTCAATCTGGTTAATGTTATAGGATTTATTGCAATCTAATAAAAACTATGAATAAATGTGGGAAATAGGAAATAAAAAGAAGCAAAATGACGAAATAAATCTCCCATGAATACTGTAAATTTAAAGATGAGAACCTGCTGCACTGTGCCGTGCCCCTTCTCTATTGAGAAAAGCCCAAGTGTGTCCTTCAGTCACCTCAGACATTCAGCCAGCTTTTAATACCTTTGTTCAAGCCCAGAACGCACTGGATTATTCCCACTGAAGATGGTAAAGCAGGTGGAAAACATGAGTTATTGTTAACTGTACTGGTGTATGACTATAGCGCATTACTGGACCACTATTAACTTGTTGTTTGTTGTTTTTCTTTCTTTGTGGAGATTAACACAAATGTAAATACAAACATATAGATTGATATCATAAACATATATCATTGTGTGTATATATTGTATATACCCATCACAGTTTTATTCGCTACTTAAGCACTTCTGGTTAGATGCTAACTGCATTTCGTTGCCTTGTACTTGTGACATGTGTAATGACAATAAAGTTGAATCTAATCTAATCTAATCTAACACGTTAAAAATAAATTGCACTGGTTCAGCAGTTGATCTTGTTTTCTTGTTTGACCTGTACAACACAATTTCACAAAGCTAAATATACATTTTTACAGAATAGTTTTATCCTTCCGATTACCAGCACCAGCTATTCAGAATATCTAATGTAGTGGGTTTTAAAATGAACTGAATGATGTCTGCCTTGTCTCTCCTCTACCTGTCCTCCCCCTTCTCCTCCTCTCTCCCTACCCACCCCCCATCAGCAGGAGCCCCCCCCCCCCCCCCCCCCCATATGAGCCTGGTCCTGCTCAAGGTTTCTTCCTGTTAAAGCGGAGATTTTCCTGTTGATTGTTAGGGATCAGGCCCTGGGATTCTGCATAGCACCAAGTTTGACTACAACAGACATTACAAATAAAGATGATTTGATTTGATTTAAAAATAAAAGAACTGCGCCTGAAAATGAAGCAGAAGCAATAAAAACCCAACACCAGCGAAGCTTTCGAAGAATCTCAGATATTGATGAAAAATTATGGAAATCATGATGGAGAGATATTTTTCTCACGGCTCAAATTCCACAACTATTTAGTGATTAAATGGATTTGATGGTGATATTCTGGAGTCCACAATTTCAGGTGAAGTTACACTGGGGAACAATTTGAAAATATCCTGTTGAAATTATTCTAAATTATTCTGATTAAAAATAAAATTGGCACGCTGATTCCAAAATGACAGTCATTTTCCCCCCAGCCCGTCAAGTTTTGAAAGCTTCTCCTCCAGATCAGCAAATTTCCCCTAATGAGCTGGAGTCAGACTGGCCAGCTGATGACAACTGGATCAGCTCCGTTGGTGCCGTCACCATTAAGAGGTGTGTGCAGCCCCCAAAAGGTCAGTACTGTCAATATCCTATAGGGGCACTTTGAACCAGAGGGGATCCTATAGATCAAAAAGTTGACCCAGTTTGATTCCGCACCAGAAAACGAACATCTGTCAGACGAACTCCAGTTGTTTCCCAGTATTTCGGTTAAAACGTGGACCAAATTGTTCTGAAGAGAGGCGCTTGTGCTGGATATGACGCAATCCAACCACAAACACGTGACGTGTAGAGGAAGAAGAAGCGAAAGTGAAAGTTCTCAACTTCGGGCTCCATCTTGTCTGACCGAGCCCTGATGGAAAACCTCTAATATTCAGGTGTGGCGGACACATTTGGGTGTATCTCACACCCAGGTGATGCATGGGGTGATGGGCGTGGTTAGCCCTTGATTGGATGCACTGTTCAACGCGCCATTTAGTGTTGGTCTGCTGGTTGCAGAATAAAGACGTCTAAACCACCTGCTCTGTCCGAGTCGTTCCTCGTCCTGCCACATTGGTGACCCCGTTTTGAACATGTTTGAGGCAGCAGACGATGGTATCTCCTCTTCGGCAATGTCGCCCCAACACACGCAGCCAGCCAGCGTCATCGCGTCCGTGAAGCTGCCCGACTTCTGGCAGAGCGACCCGGCCCCGTTGTTCCAGCATGTCGAAGCGCTTTCCCACCTGCGAGGAGTCACCGAGGATGACTCCAAATATTATTTGGTGGTCGCGGCTCTGGACCAGCAATCCACTCGCCGCGTCATGCAGTTGCTGCGGGATCCGCCACCGCGCGGAAAGTACGCAGCGATCAAAGAGCTCCTGCTCCGGAGGTACAGCCAATCCGCCGCGGAAAGGGCGGACAAACTGCTTTCCCTGCCGGGTTTGGGCGATGGTTCGGCGGTGGACCTTATGGACAGCATGCTGTCATTGCTGGGCTCAGACGAAGGCGGGTTCCTTTTCCCGCACATTTTCCTGCGCCAACTTCCACATCCGGTCCGGGCGGCCTTGGCGAACTCCCCGAGTTTGGCGGCTGGTGATTTCCGTGGTTTGGCTGAGGAAGCGGATCGTGTGCTGCTGACTGCGAGGAGGACCTCCGTGCAGAGCGTGTTGGCTGATTCCCGGCTGCTGGTACCAGAGGACACAGACCAGGCGATGGTGGCTGGAGTTTCCTCCCGGAGGAGGAAGAGTGACCTGTGTTTCTTCCACCAGCGTTTTGGCCACAAGGCCCGGCGCTGCGTTCCTCCATGTGCGTTCGAGACGCAGGGAAACGCCAGGGCCAGCGCTCAGTAGCAGCTGTGGGCGCTGGTGAACAGGAGGAGCTGCTGTTCGTCAAAGACTCCCTGTCAGGCCGGCGGTTCCTGGTGGATTCTGGTTCCCAGAAGAGCCTCCTCCCTCCAGGCAGCGCAGACCTGTCATCCTCGGGCGCAGGCCTCCAACTGACTGCTGCTAATGGTTCCTCTATTGAGACATTTGGTACCAGGTCGGTGACTGTTTGTTTTTCTGGACGCAGGTTCACATGGGACTTTGTGTTAGCCTCCATTACTGTTCCCATCATAGGCGCAGATTTTCTGTGTTCTCATGGTCTGCTAGTGGATGTTGCTAACCGACGTCTAATCGATGCTGTGTCTTTTGCCACCTTTCCATGTCTGACGGGGGGACCTGGGCTGCTGGCACATGCCAGTTTTGCTGCGGCGGGCAATGTTTTTCAGCGGTTGCTGGGTGATTTTCCGTCGCTTACTACGCCTGCGTTTTCCATGGCCGTCACTAAGCACGGGGTGGAGCACTTCATTCCCACCGCGGGTCCGCCCGTTTTTGCACGCGCTCGGCGACTCGACGCTGTGAAGTTGGCGACGGCTAGGGAGGAATTCGCCACAATGGAGCGTTTAGGGATTGTGCGGCGCTCTAACAGCCCATGGGCCTCTCCGCTCCATATGGTGCCCAAGGCGGATGGCACTTGTGTTCGTCTACTTGGACGACATATTGGTAGCAAGTCCTTCGGCAGATGAGCACCTGACCCACCTTGGGCAGGTTTTTCAGCGACTGGCAGATCATGGCCTGATCGTAAACCCAGCGAAATGCCAGTTTGGTCTGCCGGTGATTGATTTCTTGGGCCACCGCATTTCTTCTGATGGTGCAGTCCCATTGCCATCTAAGGTGCAAGTGGTGACGGAATTTCCGCGTCCGGTCTCCGTTAAGGCTCTGCAGGAATTCTTGGGGATGGTGAATTTTTATAACCGTTTTCTCCCCAGGGCAGCCCACCTCCTGCAGCCACTGTATGAGGCCCTACGGATGAAGAGGGCTACTGATCAGGTCGACTGGACTACCGAGCGGGTCCAGGCATTTGAGGGGGCCAAGTCTGCCTTAGCCAACGCCACACTGTTGGCCCATCCGGCACCTCGGGCGGACATCGCTTTGACGACTGACGCCTCAGATGTGGCCGTCAGGGCAGTGGTCGAACAGAGTGTGGGTGGTGCATGGCAGCCCCTTGCATTTTTCAGTCGCAAGCTACGGGACAATGAGCAGAAGTACAGCATTTTTGACCGGGAGTTACTTGCATTGTACCTGGCTACGTGTCATTTTCGTTTTCTGCTCGAGGGCCGGTCTTTCACGGCTTATGTCGACCACAAACCTCTGACATTCGCTATGTCAAAGGTGTCGGAGCCTTGGTCTGCGCGTCAGCAGCGTCATCTGGCGGCAGTGTCGGAGTTCACGACTGACGTTCGGCACGTGGCTGGAAAAGCTAACCCGGTGGCCGATTGTCTGTCGCGGGTGTTGATTTGTCCTGTGCACTTAGGGCTGGATTTCTCTGCCATTGCGGCTGACCAGTCGGGGGACCCGGAGATAGGAGCTCTTGAGTCCACCGGTACAGGCTTGAAGCTGGAGAAAGCTGTAGTACAGGATGGCGGTCCTACCCTCCTTTGTGACGTTTCCACCGGTCGTCCCCGACCTGTGGTCCCGGTGGCCTGGCGCCGCAGGGTCTTTGATATGGTCCATTCCCTCTCACACCCGGGGGTCCGCGCGTCGGTGAAACTGGTGAGTGCCAAGTTTGTCTGGCCTGGCCTTCGCAAGGAGGTCAGAGAATGGGCAGCAGCCTGTATGGCATGTCAGCGTGCTAAGGTTCACCAGCACACCAAGGCACCCCTTGAACCATTCGCGATTCCAGCCAGACGGTTTGACCACGTGCATGTGGACCTGGTGGGACCCTTACCGCCATCACACGGGTACACTCATCTGCTCACTATGGTGGATCGCACCACCAGGTGGCCGGAGGTGGTCCCTCTTTCCTCCATGACATCGGCAGACGTCGCTAGAGCATTTCTTTCGGCTTGGGTCGCACGTTTTGGCTCCCCTTCCGACATTACTTCTGACAGGGGACCTCAGTTTGTCTCGGAACTCTGGTCATCTATGGCTAGGTCCTTGGGCACACAGGTTCACCGTACCACTGCGTACCATCCTCAGGCTAACGGGCTTTGTGAACGCTTTCACCGTTCACTCAAGGCAGCATTGCGTGCCGCGCTTTCGGATGACAGCTGGGTGGATCGTTTACCTTGGGTGATGCTCGGTTTGCGTTCAGCTCCTAAAGAGGATTTGGATGCTTCGCCTGCGGAATTGGTCTTGGGACAACCGCTTCGTGTTCCAGGGGAATTTCTGCCAGAGAGTGCGCCTCCTTGTAACTTTCCTGCCGGAAGTTATTTTTCGGCTGGGCCTGCTCTGGTTCCATCCCCTGTGCTCCACTGTTTCCCGCGGTCGTTTGTACCGACGGACTTAGCAACAGCTCGTTTTGTTTTTGTACGACATGACGCCCACCGGTCACCCCTTCGCCCTCCGTACGATGGCCCATTCCGGGTGCTCGAGACGGGGGCGAAGAGTTTCGTGCTCGATATGGGTGGTCGGTCGGAGCGGGTCACGTCGGATAGGCTGAAGCCGGCGCATTTGCTGGTTGGGCAGGATGTGTTGCCGGCTCAGGTCCCCCGTCGGGGCCGTCCTCCCAAGGTCCAGAATGTCCCGTCTGATGATCTTTGTTCTAATTTACAGCCTGCTGTGGACTTTGTTTCTCCTGCCTGCGACTCATCTGCGTTCCCGGAAGAGGGGCGCCGCAGCCGTTATGGCAGGCTGATTAAACCCCCTGTCAGGGACTGAAATGTAAAATTGTTATTTTTCCCTCTTTCTGCTGTTCTTCTCCCTTCTGGGTGTTCGGGGGGGGGGCTGTGTGGCGGACACATTTGGGTGTATCTCACACCCAGGTGATACATGGGGTGATGGGCGTGGTTAGCCCTTGATTGGATGCACTGTTCAACGCGCCATTCAGAGTTGGTCTGCTGGTTGCAGAATAAAGACATCTAAACTACCTGCTCTGTCCGAGTCGTTCCTCGTCCTGCCACAGTATCTTTGTTTCAACGAATTTGTGGAAGTTTTTAATTTTTTCCTGATAGTCAGGGGGGAGTTCCTGACAGAGAGTGGTCCGTGTCCTGATGGACAGGTTTTTACGTTTCATAAATCTGAAACACCATGACGGCCCCGCTTTGAAATCTTCAATATTCATTTCGTGGGCGATTGTTTTGGCTTTAAGTCGGATCTGTAGAGTGGATACACCTCGGCCACCTGCTCGCTGTGTGTTCACCCAGTCCTCCAGGACATTTTCAAGTTCAGCCCACCTGCTTTTATGTCCCCTGAAAGCTTTTTTCGACTTTGGGCATTGCATTAGCTCCTCCCGCTGCCGCCTCCAACGTCTCACCATACATTCATTAACGCTAAGCTTGCGTGCAGCAGCGCGGTTTCCTTCCTGGCTAGCTAGATCAATGGCCTTCAACTTAAAACCTGCATCATACGAACTTCTTCGTGTGGGTTCCATGATGAAGGGGCGAGGATTTGAAAACAATTAACAGTTGGTAATTTGTCGTCCGTGTTCTATCTGCTAAAGAAAAAGTAGCGTTTTCTTCTTTGCATTGATTTTTCTTAGTTTTGATTCTAGTTCCGATTAGAGCGCCCCTAGCGTTGGAAGAAAAATCCATAAATAAGCCGCACCATAGAATAAGCCGCACTGTTTAAAGTTTAGGAAAAAAGTAGCGGCTTATAGTCCGGAAAATACGGTAACTTGGAGTCGGTGTGCAACTACGCAAAAACGATGTCGGACTCCGTAGCATTCTCTGGTCCCCTCCCCAATCTGGCCAGCGATGAGATGTTTAGCCGCATGTCGTCGCTCCATCGCTGGCTGTCACGGTGGTGCCCCGAAAACCAGGTGGCCTTTGTAGACAGTTGGAGCACTTTTTGGGGAAAACCTGGTCTGATTAGGAGAGACGGTGTCCATCCCACTATCATAGAGGGCCATAAAACAGCTATTCTGCAAGCTCCGAAACCAGACTACAAAGCAAATGATGTCCTTTTTAGGACTCATTATTGTTGCAACTGGGGGCCAAATTATGCTGAAATTACAGCACCGTTGCAAAGATTGATGTATGATAACTTAAAAATGACTTCTCCACTAAACTGGACTGAAAATGCAGAAACGGCCTTCTGTGACATGAAGCAAGCCTTGGTGTCGAGCACAGCTTTAGCTTTGCCAGATTACAGCAAACCTTTGGTTCAGATGGTTGATGGCACAGGACATTTGATGACCTCAGTCTGAGCTCAACAGTGGAGCTAAAATGAAGCCAATAGCATATTTCTCCTCTAAACTTGACTCTGTAGCACAGGGGTCACCAACCTTTCTGAGACGGAGAGCTACTTCCTGGGTACTGAATCATGTGAAGGGCCACCAGTTTGATACACACTTCTGAAATAGCCAATTTGCTCAATTTACCTTTAACTAAATGTCATTATTAATAGTTAATGATATTCATCTCTGCAAAGACACTGATCATGTTAATGATTTCTCACAATCAATATCAACAATGATTTAACAAGATCGGGAACAGATGGATATCAATATGCAACACTTTATTTCTATATTTTGTCTTAGTGCAAGTGTTTTTCAAATTGAAATAAATGTTCAAACCATTTTAAAATGATCACTTCTCCAACAGTCCTAGGAAATCACAATGTCCCATTTTTACCAGCCACTGACATTTTTTAACAAATCATGAATTACTTTGCACCACGTTTGTACAAATAATAAATCATGTAAAATACAAAAATAAACTTTCAGATTTTAAAATAAATCTGATTACGTTTTGAACTTCACACTTCAATCTGCAGATTTTTTCACATGAACATTTTAACATGAACAATTGTTCCATTTTACAAACACATGTAACAAATTCTGAAGGAGACACCAAATCTGGTGTCCGTTTCTTTGTCCGTTGGGGGGAAGCCTGGCGTTGCTGCGGTTACCAGTGTGTTGTCCTCTGGTGGGGAACTTGACAGTGCAGCTCTGAGTGAGTCTGGCAGATGTGCATCAGGGAGGCGTCTTCTGTGTTGGTTCTTGATGAAGTTCATGTCAGAAAAGGCTGATTCACAAAGAGAGGTCGAACCAAAAAGGCTTGCAACCTTCACAGCTGCTGTACATACACCACTGTACTTTTCTGTGTCAACAAGGCAGCAAAAGTTTGGTGCAGCCTGAGAGGCTTTGAGCTGCAGCTCATTTCACAATGTTCCAATTTCAATTAGCATCTGTGCAGCATCCAGGCTGAAGGTTGCACTGAACTGCTGAGCAATGCATGATATGTCCACGTTCATGAAAGGGTTAGAAATGAATGACACACATGGCTCAAGCTGATCCAGGTCCCAAAACCTGTTCTCAAACTCTTGCCCAAGTCTTTTTATGAGCTGAGAGCACTTTTCTGCGCTTTAGTCCAAAGCCTCACATGCAGAAGCGTTGTCTCTCAGCACCATCTGCACAGAGGGGAAGTGCAGCACTTTTTGTCTGTAAATGCACAGAGAAAATGTTCATCTTGGCTTTAGATGCATTTACAGCACTGATCCTATCAGCAACAGTCTCACCTTTGCCTTGCAGCTCCCAGTTCAAACTGTTCCGTTTCCCAGTAATGTCCGTTAAAAATGCAAGGTCCAGTGTCCAGCCAGTGTCCTCCAGCAGCGCGGCGTCTTCCCCTCTGGACTGCATGAACTCTTTTATTTCACTCAAAAGGGACAAAAAAGGAAGCAAAATCCGTCCCCTGCTGAGCCATCGGATTTCTGTGTGTAGGAGCAGGTCACCATATTCAGTTGGCAGCTCCACTGGGGACACTGGGGAACAATTTGAAAATATCCTGTTGAAATTATTCTAAATTATTCTGATTAAAAATCAAATTGATACGCTGATTCCAAAATTACAGTCATTTCCCCCCAGCCCGTCAAGTTTTGAAAGCTTCTCCTCCAGATCAGCAAATTTCCCCTAATGAGCTGGAGTCAGACTGGCCAGCTGATGACAACTGGATCAGCTCCGTTGGTGCCGTCACCATTAAGAGGTGTGTGCAGCCCCCAAAAGGTCAGTACTGTCAATATCCTATAGGGGACACTCTGAACCAGAGGGGATCCTATAGATCAAAAAGTTGACCCAGTTTGATTCCGCACCCAAAAACGAACATCTGTCAGACGAACTCCAGTTGTTTCCCAGTATTTCAGTTCAAACGTGGACCAAATTGTTCTGAAGAGAGGCGCCTGTGCTGAATATGACGCGATCCAACCATAAACACGTGACGTGTAGAGGACGAAGAAGCGAAAGTGAAAGTTCTCAACTTCGGGCTCCATCTTGAGTGACCGAGCCATGATGGAAAACCTCTAATATTCAGGTAGCATTTGGTTCTTTCACTGCTGTCGTCTCGAATCAATGTTCCGCTGCGAGATGCGGCTTAATAAGCTGCGTGTTCGCAATGAGCGTGCGCGTGTTTCGGACGCATATTGCGGCTGGTCGACGGGAATGTTGTGACGCATGATCAAACTTTGTACCGTGTTTCCTCTAACTGCGTTTTCCGCTAACCCTGAGCCGACATTTTAGAGGGTGAGGAAGCACATTTTAATACTCACAATAAGTCGACAATATTATTTGCAGTTAGTGGAAAAATCCACGGAAAGAGGGACACAAACGCGACAGTTTTAGCCTCCTCTCTTTGTCCCTCCACCAGGGGACAATCAATCCTTTATTTAAAAAAGGAGAGTATGGAAAGAGGGAGAGATCAAGGCATTCCATTTTATTGTTTTAACAACTGGTTCTTTGTGGAATATGAATTTGTTATTATGATTTATGAAATGTGTTCTGTTTTGAATGAAGCCGTCAAGAAAACGAAACGAAACTAAACCCATGGTGTTTTGATATTTTTGGTCCTGTACATGTGGTCAGATAAGATTAGTCTGAGCAGAATTGGGTGTTTTTTGCCCTTTGCTGTGTGTCATCTATTCTATTCAGCATGTTGGGTTGCTTGACTTCTGTTGGGTTGTGTCAACTTGATCATCACTTCTGAGATATTGACACACCTTTTTCCTGAGGCTGGCTCCAATGCTGCCACCACACCTGGCCATGGATATGGTGGGACTTCTGTGATGAGTGGGGTCAGAGGTGGTGGACAAGCTCTGCTCCAAAACAAGCTTGCTAGATATGTTTGGGATCTCCTCCGCCACAACCACCAGCTGCAACTAGTAGCTGTGCACGCCATGCAGAGTTTTGACCTCTAGGTCAGGCTACAAATGTTTTTTCCAGCACCATCATGTGTTGGTGAGAAACATGATGCGCCTGATCAAAAAAAGCTGCTTGTAATCTGACAGACGAGCCATGATGAGATGTCAAGGTGCGTTGTTGAAAATGAAGATCCTCTTCTTGGAATCCTGTCTGAGATGACAGAAGATGATGCTGCATTTGACCCACTTTGATGATGTGATGACGTATTTCTGTTTAGTTTTGAATGCATTCTCATCTTATTTGTTAAATTTAATGTTGAGAACTGACATCTTGAAAGAATTTAGGTTTTCTCGTAAACCATAACCAGATAAAAAATGATTTAATTTGTATTTGTGTGCGTCCGTCTGATGCCACCGCACCTTTTGAAACACCCAGGAGAAACATTTTTTCCACAACTATTTTATGGTGTAAACTTTTAAGATGTCCCAAAACTTTTTTCCAATATATATGTGGCCTGTATGATGTACAGGGTGACATCATATAATAGATTTTGATGTGAATGAGCCGACAACACGTCATTGGACAGACCTCTGCTTGTCTTCATGCTGAGAATCATGTTCTTTAATCTTCTTTTCTGTGTCAGCAGACTGTTCCTGCTTAACCATTTAGACCCACATTTAAAAATGAGCGAATGTGTGATGGAAGAGGAAGAGAGAGCAGAGTCCACAGTGTCCAGCTGTGTGTCCATGAAGAGCGACAGGTCCAAAGGGCACCCTTTAAACTTCGGTATTGGACCTCAAGGCTCACCTTTAAAGTAAGGTTTTCTGAACCATATAACTCTGCCTTAGAACATTTCACAACCATACAAAACATCATTTTGTGGGTATTAGCCTCCACTATCGTGAAAAATGAAATTCATCAGCTCTTTAAAATGAAACGGTGCACGGTCCTTTCACCATGTTGGCCTGTGGAAAACCAGTGTTGTGGGCCCGATGGACCAGCGTCCCCGTCGTTGCAGGACCACCGTTGGCCACCAGTTGGGTTTTGGGATCAAAGTGGGGGCGTTTCCTGTATCCGGTTCTCCTCACAGATCCATGACTACAACATGTTGCTGCAAGTGCAGAGACGTTTGCTCTGGAAAGAACTTTAGAGCACATTCAGTGCTGCAGGATGAGGGGCTGGAAAAGGTGCCAGTTCTTTTCTCACTGCAGGGAACAGTTAAAAAAGCAGCTTAAGCTCTGAAAACATGAAAATTATACATATACATCATTGATTTATTGATTCAGTTGTTATCAGTTGTGAATATTGTTGATTAGAAACAAGAATCATGTTTAAACTGAAAGATAAATTCAGACATAAATGCTGGAACAATATTGAGTCTTGATCAGGTTCTTTCATCCTATAAATCAAAGGACTAATAGAGATGTGTTTCATAGTGAGAGGGGGGAGCACATCCTATCAAACTGGGACCAGTCAGCTCCACCAGGAGAGTCCTCTTGTTCACAATCTGGAAGCAGATCTGGAGATGCTGAAATGAAGCCCAAACAAAGTAAAACTGTTCAATATGAGATTTAATTTGTGATGTCATGAATTTGTAGTTGTGTTGATGATTTATTATAGATGGAAATCATTGGTTCACTTGTGTTCAGGAGGTGATCTGCAGGAGGTGATAGAAGGTCATAAGATGAGTCTGAAGAGAAGATGTGAACATGTGACTGAAGGAACTAATGAAGCAGGAAGTGGAACCCTGCTGAACAAGATCTACACTGAGCTCTACATCACTGAGGGACAAAGTGAGGAGGTGGACACACAACATGAGGTGAGACAGCTTGAGAGAACCTCCAAGAAGAACATCCAGGACACTCCAAT
This sequence comes from Takifugu rubripes, assembly GCF_901000725.2. Taxonomy (NCBI): domain Eukaryota; kingdom Metazoa; phylum Chordata; class Actinopteri; order Tetraodontiformes; family Tetraodontidae; genus Takifugu; species Takifugu rubripes. The sequence goes on along the minus strand of NC_042299.1, from coordinate 1,668,826 downwards.
CAAGTGCCAGGACATCTTCAAAGTCTTATCTGAGCAACAGAGACACATCAGAGTGGTTCTGACCAACGGTGTCGCCGGCGTTGGAAAAACCTTCTCAGTGCAGAAGTTCAGTCTGGACTGGGCAGAAGGTTTGGAGAACCAAGACATCAGTCTGGTGCTTCCGCTCTCATGCAGGGAGCTGAACTTGATCAGAGATGAGCAGCACAGTCTTCTCTCACTGCTTCATGTTTTCCATCCAACATTACAGAAGATCAGAGCAGAAGATGTCTGGAAACTTCTGTTCATCTTTGATGGCCTGGATGAAAGCAGATTTTCACTGGATTTCAACAAGCATCGGGTCATCTCTGATGTCACACAAGTATCGTCAGTTGAGGTGCTCCTGGTGAACCTCATCCAGGGGAACCTGCTTCCCTCAGCTCTCATCTGGATCACATCCAGACCTGCAGCAGCCTATCAGATTCCTCCCTCGTGTGTTGACAGGATCACAGAAGTACGAGGCTTCACTGACTCCCAGAAGGAGGAGTACTTCAGGAGGAGGTTCAGTGATGAAGATCTGTCCAAGAGAATCATCTCACACATCAAGGCCTCCAGGAGCCTCCACATCATGTGTCTGATCCCAGTTTTCTGCTGGATCACTGCTATAGTTCTGGAGGACATGATGACCAGAGACCAGAGAGGAGAGCTGCCCCAAACCCTGACTGACCTCTACTCACACTTCCTGAGGGTTCAGATAAAGAGGAAGGAGCAGAAGTATGGAGGAAAGCAGAGACCAGAGGAACTGACTGAGGATGATAAAGAACTCCTTCTGAAGTTGGGTCGGCTGGCGTTTGAACATCTGGAGAAAGGAAACATCATGTTCTACTCAGAAGACCTGGAGCGATGTGGACTGGACGTCTCCGAGGTGTCGGTGTACTCAGGAGTTTGTACAGAGATCTTCAAGAGAGAGAGTGTGATCTTCCAGAAATCAGTCTACTGCTTTGTTCATCTGAGCGTTCAGGAGTTTCTGGCTGCCGTCTACATGTTCCACCGTTACACCAGGAAAGACACAGCGGTTATAAATCAGTTCCTAAAATATTCTGAACCAGTCACATCTCTTGATGACTTCCTCAGGAGAGCACTAATGAAATCTCTCAAAAGTGAAAATGGCCACCTGGACTTGTTTGTTCGCTTCCTTCATGGTCTCTCTCTGGAGTCCAATCAGAGGATCTTGGGTGGACTGTTGGATCAGACGGAGAACCACCCAGAAACCATCCAGAAGGTCCTCTACAACCTGAAGGAGGAGAACAGTGATGAAATCTCCCCAGACAGAAGCATCAACATCTTCCACTGTCTGATGGAGATGAAGGATCAGTCAGTCCATCAGGAGATCCAAGAGTTCCTGAAGTCAGAGAAGAAATCAGAGAGGGAACTGTCAGAGATCCACTGTTCAGCTCTGGCCTACCTGCTGCAGATGTCAGAGGAGGTTCTGGATGAGCTGAACCTGTGGCAGTACAAAACCTCAGAGGAGGGACGACGTCGCCTGATTCCAGCTGTGAGGAACTGCAGGAAGGTCGAGTAAGTACAGATTTCTGGGGCCGGACATCGGCGTTTAAATCAAGCGAGTGGATCATGTCAGGTAGCAATACCCCCTCCAGTGGTCATTCCTTCAATTCTTTATCTCCATTGCAGCGTCCATAAATTAAAAAAACAACAATTCATCCAGAAATGTTCAACACTGGCTGGATATAAGTTCAAAGGTCAATCCAGACAAACCAACATTAGGCAGGAATAATAGGAGCCACAAGTTAACTGACTATCTTGAAATTACTGTCATGTCATTAAATCACTTTTGTTTGTTTGTTTACATCGTATTCTAACGACAGAAAAACACATTTTAACTAATGACACGTGACTATTTTGCTTCATTTGTTCAACGTAAAAACAGCCGGCCTCGTTGGTTTAAATGGGTGTTTTAGGTCTTTGTGGCGGTTCCGTTTGGAGCCTTTATGTGACCCACAAAGTTGTTTGAGCCTTTCCACACCCGTTAGGTGGCAACTTCATCACTAGCAACAAAAGGTGCAGTGAAAATGATTTGAAGGGAAACAGGCAGATAGAACAGAAGCTGAGGGCAATCGATGCAACCAGAGACTCTGATGTCATCGATCGGATCGCTGAATTAAGACTTGACGCACCATCGTACAAATTGGATGAAATGCAAAATATCCAAAGAGCCGATAGACAGATAAAAAGATGCACGTTTCTTTAAACCATTTGCTATAATCATTTTAAATATTGAGTAATTATGAGCTGTTCTAAAATAAGACAAATGTTGAGAATAATTCAGTTGCATTTCAGATCTGATGGTCGTTCAAACTGTTGCTCTACGGTGTTGAATTTAGCTTTTCCAGGAAATGAGCTACATTTGTGTTGAGGTAGATTCTCAGATAAGTTGATTAGAAATCCCAAAGTTTGACTCACTATTTTTGTTTCATACACAACAGACTGCCTGGTAGTTTTCTTTCAACGAGTCATTGGGAAGTTGTGGCCTCAGCAATGACGTCAAACCCTTCTCATCTACGGGAGCTGGACTTAAGAGAGAACAAAAGCCTGACAGATGCCGTAGTAAAGTTACTGTCTTCTGCAATGATGCATCCAAACTGCAGACTGGAGACGCTCAGGTCAGGAGGCCTCTGTTGGTCTTTTCTAAATTTCTTTACATTTTCTGCTTTTCTCTTCATTTTCAGATTTAGAAATGTGTTTTTATTTGCCCCATTTATTCCTTTTCCAGGGTGTGGTGCTGCAGTTTATCAGAGATCAGCTGTGGCTCTCTGGCCTCGGCGCTGAGGTCCAATCCCTCCCATCTGAGAGAACTGGAGCTGAGTCACACCGAGCTGAAGGATCCAGGAGTGAAGCTGCTCTGTGGTTTTCTCCAGGATCCTCTCTGTAAGCTGGAGACTCTCAGGTCAGCTTCCTTTTATCTTCGACATAACAACTAAACAATGAAAGGCTTCAAGATAAACTCCATTGACTTTTTGAGAAGAGAAGTGTAGTATGAATTTAAATGAGCCATTGAAAGTCAATTTTATAGATACTTTTTAACTATGTTGTTGCTGTAATATCCCAGTTTATCAGTGGGGGGCCAGAGCACTAACCCTAACCCTAGCCCACAAGCTATCAGGAGTGGGTCGCTTTGTCCCAACTCCTGACCAGAGTTGAGTGCTATTGAGAAATGTGGTCTCACAAACTTGGAAGGTATTTTGACCTACACACACTTTACATACGGTGTAGATCTTGTCCAACCGCCCTGAAAGAACCCAAAATAGGAACATACGGCAGATAAGCCGGTGCAGGACCAGAGGTTTGTTGCTTGTAAGCTGTGCTTTGCTCTGGTACATGTTGATTTTTATTTGACTTCTCTCAAAATAATTGTTATTTTAGACTAAAGTACTGCAGTTTATCAGAGACCAGCTGTGATTCTGTGGCCTCAGCTCTGAAGTCCAACCACTCCCATCTCAGAGAACTGGACCTGGGTCAGAACCAGCTGCAGGATTCAGGAGTGAAGCTGCTCTGTGGTTTTCTCCACTTTCCAAACTGCCGACTGGAAACTCTGAGGTAAACACCATTCTCAAAAATGTCCATTATTCCATCCGAGGGTCCTCACACTTTCTGAGTGTGTGTGTGCCCAGTTCCTTCAGGAGGGAGGGCCACACGGGGACCACTTATTCATGATAAACTGATTTAAGGACAATGAAAAAGCCGACAGATGGTAACCAAAATTAGACAAAACTAGGTGAGGGTGCCTGGTAGACACCAGCCAACGAAGAGGGAGATGGTGAGGGGGACAGGAAGTCATCTAAGACAGGTTGTGCCTTTAAAGATGAGCCACAGGTGAGATAGATCTCTATGATGAGATGGGAGGGAAAGAGGTGGGAGAACCTGGGAAGAGTGAGGGCCAGAACAATATATATTCTCCTCTGGAACAGTGCAAACCTGAGAGGTTGGAATTGTGGTAATTACATATTACTATCATTTTTTAACCTGTAACTAAATTAAATATTTACAGATCATGCCTTTGATTAACCTTTCAGATTAATACTGGTTTCACTTATAACCTTATAAAAGTTTCCCTTCTTTATTTAGATTAAGGGGCTGCAGCTTATCAGAGATCAGCTGTGACTCTCTGGCCTCGGCGCTGAGGTCCAATCCCTCCCATCTCAGAGAACTGGACCTGAGTCGGAACCAGCTGCAGGATTCAGGAGTGAAGCTGCTCTGTGGTTTTCTCCACTTTCCAAACTGCCGACTGGAAACTCTGAGGTAAACACCATTCTCAAAAATGTCCATTATTCCATCCGAGGGTCCTCACACTTTCTGAGTGTGTGTGTTGTGCCCAGTTCCTTCAGGAGGGGGGGCCACACGGGGACCACTTATTCATGATAAACTGATTTAAGGACAATGAAAAAGCCCACAGATGGTAACCAAAATTAGACAAAACTAGGTGAGGGTGCCTGGTAGACACCAGCCAACGAGGAGGGAGATGGTGAGGGAGACAGGAAGTCATCTAAGACAGGTTGTGCCTTTAAAGATGAGCCACAGGTGAGATGGATCTCCATGATGAGATGGGAGGGAAAGAGGTGGGAGAACCTGGGAAGAGTGAGGGCCAGAACAATATAGATTCTCCTTTGGAACAGTGCAAACCTGAGAGGTTGGAATTGTGGTAATTACATATTACTATCATTTTTTGACCTGTAACTAAATTAAATATTTACACATAATGCCTGTCGCAAGGATGAACGGCAGTGGAGGAGACAGAGGGAGATGGGAGATTCTTTCCTCCAAAAATGTATTTTAATTTACCAAAAATAAAGCGGCGTCAGAAGATGCCAGGCTAAATCCATACAATACATACCGACCCTGCACACTCTTACACCCCACCACTTTAACTTTTTTCCAACAATTTTCTTTTTCCTCCAAAACAATGACCAACCAACTCAACAACCAACAAGAAGCCCTGTCTTGGGCCTACTACAGGGCTTTTATACCTGTAGCCCCTCCCACAGGTGAAACCAATTATCAAAATTATTACGCTCACTAATACATTTACAAACTCAAAATTACAACCGAAAAGAAAATACAAAAAGATGCGTAAAACTTCCAAAACAAATTTCCACCACCAACAACCACCCAGTGCACAGTAAAATACATGTTCAATTTACCCCAATAAAACACCCCCGCTAAAATAGATTGTGCCGTAGCACCCCGCGAAACCCCTCCATATATACAATCATGGACCAGTCCTTCGGTTTCCCCAAACGAGGAAGTATGTCCTGCTGGTGAGCTATGGTAAAAAGTGGTGTGTCTGAAATGCTTAAACCGAGTACCCCTAGACGGAACAGAATGGAAATGAAATGTTTGTGTGTGCGTATGAAGTGTGTGCGTAAGGGGCACGGCTCACTCCGGGACAATGCCTTTGATTAACCTTTCAGATTAATACTGGTTTCACTTATAACCTTATAAAAGTTTCCCTTCTTTATTTAGATTATGGAGCTGCAGTTTATCAGAGATCAGCTGTGGCTCTCTGGCCTCGGCGCTGAGGTCCAATCCCTCCCATCTCAGAAAACTGGACCTGGGTCAGAACCAGCTGAAGGATTCAGAGCTGAAGCTGCTGTCTGATCTCGTAGAGAATCCACACTATGGGCTGGAGACATTGAGTCAGTAGCTGGTTGAAGCCAGTCAACTCCCGCTCATCTGCTGCATCACTCACTGACCACTGGTGAAGAGCATCTGTGGAAACATCTGCCGTCTACTCCCTCCATAGATGAAGAATTCAGTTTTTAAAAAGCGCTGGTGGACTTTCAGGAGATCAGTCGATGGTCGACAAAGCAGAAGCAGCTTCGCCTTGAAGTTAAATTAGTTCCTGGTATCACACAATGCATCTTTATAAAGTTCTAAATGGCTCCTCGGCCACTCTTATAAGCATGAAAACATTCTCTTAATTGTCTCTTCAAATGTCTGTATTATACGTTACTATTTTACATCATGCCTTCAGAATCTTTAGGGTTTAGTATTTACTGTCTCTGTGACATGGAGCATTGGAATATTTCAGCTGCAGCCAGCAAAAACCCATCAGAATGACGGCTATCGGTGGGAACCACAGGTCATTTGACTTTAGTCAGTCTGTTCAATGTTATAGGATTTATTTATTTATTTATAATCTAATAAAAACTATGAATAAATGTGGGAAATAGGAAATAAAAAGAAGCAAAATGACCAAATAAAACTCCCATGAATACTGTAAATTTAAAGATGTCAAGAATGGAATATCAGCTTAAATTTAATCAAACATAAAGTGAAAAGGCCTCCTTTAAGTTTACTGCAAAAATAAACACAAAATCAAGAGCGACACGCGCCAAAAACGTCTCATTCTCTCTTCTGTCTCCACTCATTCTTTTATATTCTCTTAAGATAATGGGGACGGGGTCGTGTGATAACAAAACAACCTCATTGGGGACTATATTTTTGTTGCAAGAACTTTGGCTCTTCAGAAGTTTCTATGTTGGCTTCCACAGATTGTGCATCCACTAGAAACTCAGTGTTTTTGAGGAACTACCAGGAGCGGCTGGAGTGGAGGCCAATGACGCTATAGCTACATATAGCTACATATAGATCACCGTTTGTCACAGCTCCATTTCCCCAGTTCCCTCCTGTCCCCCTGCCTCTGCTCCACTCTACCTGCCAGCCACTCCCACCTCAACTCCACTCACCTGCAGCACAGCTGCAGCTCATTCCCAATCAGCCCTGCTATCAGCCTCCCCTGCACTCTCACTCTTTGCCAGATTGTTTCTTCTGCCTTGATGCGATACTTTCCAGCGTTATTTCCCTGCCGGATTACGTGTTACCGACCCTGCCTGTCTTCGTTCTGCCTGCCTCGCCTGTTCCCTGGACAACCTACCTGCTTTCTGCCCCTGACTACGACTTCTGCCTCAGCGTTTCTGGTTCCTGTCTGCTCACCTGGTTTTGACTTCTCCGCCTGGCCCCGACTTCGCTGCTGCTCGTCCCCAGTCTGCTCCGCTACATCGGGAGCCTCCTCTCCTGTAAGACCCTTTCTGTCACTCCTGCCCACTGTCAGCAGAACTGCACGGTTCCGAGGATTTACGTCCTTCCCCCTTGGTTCCGCATTCCATCTCTGCTCGACCCACTCCCCGAGCCTGCAACCCATAGACTTTGTGTGGGCCCTGAGCCTGAAGAACGGACTATTTCCTGTGTTTCCTTTGTGTCTGCCTGAGTTCCTGTTTGCCCGTGTGCAAATAAGTCATTACCAGAGGAACTCTTGTATTGGGGGCAGAAAAGGTACATTTTTATCTGGTAAAATCCAGTCAAAAGAGCACTAAAAGCATGAATAAACTGAATCATGTAGATTCTAATGACATAAGCTGGAGCTCCTACAGTTACAGCCCATAATGAGACTGCAACTGTTTCTGTGATAGTGTAGTGAACTTTTATACAGTTTACATTCTGCAGATTTCTGTCAAATTCCAATGCAAACATTCGCGTTAATCGATATAATAGAAATCTGTTACACATCATGGATCAGTCAGTAATCTTGGACAACAGCAACGTTTAATCCTGGATCACTGCTCCATATATTTAAATGAACAAAGACGGCTGATGCTGATTTAAGACAGAATTTGTGCATTTTGATGATCACATTCATCGGATTTTTAACCACTGATGGAAACATCCTGATTCATTTAAATCAGGGGTGTCAAAGTCAAATGGACGGACGGCCAAATAAAAAATGTAGCTCCAAGCCGAGGGCCAGACTGATCCAATGTTCATTGAAACATTTTAAAATGACCGCATGTAGTCTAGTGCAGGGGTCACCAACCTTTCTGAGACGGAGAGCTACTTCCTGGGTACTGAATCATGTGAAGGGCCACCAGTTTGATACACACTTCTGAAACAGCCAATTTGCTCAATTTATCTTTAACTAAATGTCATTATTAATAGTTAATGATATTCATCTCTGCAAAGACACTGATCATCTTAATGATTTCTCACAATCAATATCAACAATGATTTAACAAGGTCGGGAACAGATAAATATCAATATGCAACACTTTATTTCTAGATTTTGTCTTAGTGCAAGTGTTTTTCAAATTGAAATAAATGTTGAAAACCATTTTAAAATGATCACTTCTCCAACAGTCCTAGGAAATCACAATGTCCCATTTTTACCAGCCACTGACATTTTTTAACAAATCATGAATTACTTTGCACCACGTTTGTACAAATAATAAATCATGTAAAATACAAAGATAAACGTTCATACTTTAAAATAAATCTGATTACGTTTTGAACTTCACACTCCAGTCTGCAGATTTTTCCACATGAACATTTTAACATAAACAATTGTTACATTTTACAAACACATTTAACAAATTCTGAAGGAGACACCAAATCTGGTGTCCGTTTCTTTGTCCGTTGGGGGGAAGCCTGGCGTTGCTGCGGTTACCAGTGTGTTGTCCTCTGGTGGGGAACTTGACAGTGCAGCTCTGAGTGAGTCTGGCAGATGTGCATCAGGGAGGCCTGTTCTGTGTTGGTTCTTGATGAAGTTCCTGTCAGAAAAGGCTGATTCACAAAGAGAGGTCGAACCAAAAAGGTTTGCAACCTTCATAGCTGCTGTACATACACCACTGTACTTTTCTGTGTCAACAAGGCACCAAAAGTTTGGTGCAGCCTGAGAGGCTTTGAGCTGCAGCTCATTTCACAATGTTCCAATTTCAATTTGCATCTGTGCAGCATCCAGGCTGAAGGTTGCACTGAACTGCTGAGCAATGCATGATATGTCCACGTTCATGAAAGGGTTAGAAATGAATGACACACATGGCTCAAGCTGATCCAGGTCCCAAAAGCTGTTCCCAAACTCTTGCCCAAGTCTTTTTATGAGCTGAGAGCACTTTTCTGCGCTTTAGTCCAAAGCCTCACATGCAGAAGCGTTGTCTCTCAGCACCATCTGCACAGAGGGGAAGTGCAGCACCTTTTGTCTGTAAATGCACAGAGAAAATGTTCATCTTGGCTTTAGATGCATTTACAGCACTGATCCTCTCAGCACCAGTCTCACCTTTGCCTTGCAGCTCCCAGTTCAAACTGTTCCGTTTCCCAGTAATGTCCGTTAAAAATGCAAGGTCCAGTGTCCAGCCAGTGTCCTCCAGCAGCGCGGCGTCTTCCCCTCTGGACTGCATGAACTCTTTCATTTCACTCAAAAGGGACAAAAAAGGAAGCAAAATCCGTCCCCTGCTGAGCCATCGGATTTCTGTGTGTAGGAGCAGGTCACCATATTCAGTTGGCAGCTCCACTGGGGAACAATTTGAAAATATCCTGTTGAAATGATTCTAAATTATTCTGATTAAAAATAAAATTAGCACGCTGATTCCAAAATTACAGTCATTTCCCCCCAGCCCGTCAAGTTTTGAAAGCTTCTCCTCCAGATCAACAAATTTCCCCTAATGAGCTGGAGTCAGACTGGCCAGCTGATGACAACTGGATCAGCTCCGTTGGTGCCGTCACCATTAAGAGGTGTGTGCAGCCCCCAAAAGGTCAGTACTGTCAATATCCTATAGGGGACACTTTGAACCAGAGGGGATCCTATAGATCAAAAAGTTGACCCAGTTTGATTCCGCAGCCAAAAACGAACATCTGTCAGACGAACTCCAGTTGTTTCCCAGTATTTCAGTTCAAACGTGGACCAAATTGTTCTGAAGAGAGGCGCCTGTGCTGGATATGACGCGATCAAAACACAAACACGTCACGTGTAGAGGAAGAAGAAGCGAAAGTGAAAGTTCTCAACTTCGGGCTCCATCTGGACTGACCGAGCCCTGATGGAAAACCTCTAATATTCAGGTAGCATTTGGTTCTTTCACTGCTGTCGTCTCGAATCAATGTTCCGCTGCGAGATGCGGCTTAATAAGCTGCGTGTGCGCAATGAGCGTGCGCGTGTTTCGGACGCACATTGCGGCTGGTCGACGGGAATGTTGTGACGGATGATCAAACTTTGTACCTTGTTTCCTCGAACTGCGTTTTCCGCTAACCCTGAGCCGACATTTTAGAGGGTGAGGAAGCACATTTTAATACTCACAATAAGTCGACAATATTATTTGCAGTTAGTGGAAAAATCCACGGAAAGAGGGACACAAACGCGACAGTTTTAGCCTCCTCTCTTTGTCCCTCCACCAGGGGGACAATAATCCTTTATTTAAAAAAGGAGAGTGTGGAAAGAGGGAGAGATCAAGGCATTCCATTTTATTGTTTTAACAACTGGTTCTTTGTGGAATATGAATTTGTTATTATGGATTTATGAAATGTGTTCTGTTTTGAATGAAGCAGTCAAGAAAACGAAACGAAACCTAAACCCATGGTGTTTTCATATTTTTGGTCCTGAACATGTGGTCAGATAAGATTAGTCTGAGCAGAATTGGGTGTTTTTTGCCCTTTGCTGTGTGTCATCTATTCTATTCAGCATGTTGGGTTGCTTGACTTCTGTTGGGTCGTGGCAACTTGATCATCACTTCTGAGATATTGACACCTTTTTCCTGAGGCTGGCTCCAATGCTGCCACCACACCTGGCCATGGATATGGTGGGACTTCTGTGATGAGTGGGGTCAGAGGTGGTGGACAAGCTCTGCTCCAAAACAAGCTTGCTAGATATGTTTGGGATCTCCTCCGCCACAACCACCAGCTGCAACTAGTAGCTGTGCACGCCATGCAGAGTTTTGACCTCTAGGTCAGGCTACAAATGTTTTTTCCAGCACCATCATGTGTTGGTGAGAAACATGATGCGCCTGATCAAAAAAAGCTGCTTGTAATCTGACAGACGAGCCATGATGAGATGTCAAGGTGCGTTGTTGAAAATGAAGATCCTCTTCTTGGAATCCTGTCTGAGATGACAGAAGATGATGCTGCATTTGACCCACTTTGATGATGTGATGACTTATTTCTGTTTGTTATTTGTTGAATTTAATGTTGAGAACTGACATCTTGAAAGAATTTAGGTTTTCTTGTAAACCATAACCAGATAAAAAATGATTTAATTTGTATTTGTGTGCGTCCGTCTAATGCCACCGCACCTTCTGAAACACCCAGGAGAAACATTTTTTCCACAACTATTTTATATTTAACATGATGTAAACTTTTAAGATGTCCCAAAACTTTTTTCCAATATATATGTGGTATGTATGATGATAAAGGTGCCAGTTTATTTTCTCACTGCAGGGAACAGTTAAAAAAAGCAGCTTAAACTCTGAAAACATGAAAATTATTGATTCAGTTGTTATCCAGAATGGATTAGAAATGTTCCTGTTTGATAAAAATGCAGTGAATTGGGATTATTGAACTCCAACCTCTACAGATTATTTACCTTCATCACAGTCTCATCACTATTTCTGATGTTTCCTCAGGATGGACGAGGACAGAGCAGAGTCCACAGTGCCCAGCTGGGTGTCCCTGAAGAGTGACCGGTCCAAATTTGAACCTATCAACTTTGGTATCAGACCTCAAGGCTCACCTTTAAAGTAAGGTTTTCTGAACCACATAACTCTGCCTTAGAACATTTCACAACCATACAAAACATCATTTTGTGGGTATTAGCCTCCACTATCGTGAAAAATGAAATTCATCAGGTCCTTAAAATGAAACGGTGCACCAACATGTGAGGTGTTCGCTCCCATTAACTCCCATGTTAATTTTAGTGTGGTAAATCTTTAAAACTGAAAATTGCTTCTGTTTTTAACTGGTCATTTCTCCTACATGGGTTAACATCATCTCACTAAAATTCCTAGGCATATATTTTCAAGTTTCCCAACAATGTCCATCATTGCAGAGTGCTCCAGCTCTCCATTTAGATACGGATGGGTAAGACATGGCAGGTCTGTGCAGCTTGTTCTATCACACTGTTCCACCACATGTCATGAAAATTCATTAAAAAGTCTATTTATAAGGCTCCTGGTTCTAATAAACCCATAGACAACAACATCAGTCATTTCTAAATGGTTGAAATAAGCTTTTGAATACGCGTGACCTCTGTGCTATTTAATGATCAGTTTCAGAGACCAGACGACTGTATTTGGAGCATAAATGGAGAACTTTTGTTCTATTCTATGAGTTTATGTTCCTGATTTGGCACTTTTATTTTTAACATAAATTCACAAAAACACTTAAATCAAAATACACTTTTCTCCAACTAAACGAGCTTGTTAGAACGTAAATAACTTTATATATTTTGCTCAGTGTTCATTCAATCTTCAGCTGTCAGAGCAAACTGAAAGTAGAAGTGAACGCAGCCTTTCTTAGGCGTTGCTAACGCCCAGTAGACATGTATAACCACTATTCCCATTTTTGACAGGTATCAGAAACGGTCTGCTTCCATTGGAGATTCCTCCTGTCCCGCGGGTGAAAAGAAACGGAGAACTGAACTGCAGACCGCCGACCTGAACAACAGCGTCTCACGTAAGCTCGTACATTTGTATTTATAAGATACTTTTGGGTCGGAATAAAGGAACAACTTGTGTATTTACAATGTGCAAGAGAAGATCCAGAGAGCACTTGTTTGGTTCCACTGGAACCAAACCCTCTTCAGACCTTCCTAAATGCTTAGACAGTATTTAGCAACATTTAGTCATTTAGTTCTGGAAAGTGTTAAAGAGTTGAAGGCAGGTGACCTTTACAGGACAATGGGTCTGCTGAGTATGATGTGTTTGGAGAAGGTTTGATGTGTTTTTCTAAATATCATCCAGCTTTTACCAGTTGTTTAGTCCAAGCAAACTCTTGGAAGACATGGAAATGGTTGTTATAGACTAAATTAGATTGAAACCCAATGAAATAAAAGAATAGGTGTACATAAGAAGACATAACATTTAAACTGACAGTGAGATGGGTCATTACTCGACTGTTGCTTCGATCATTCAAACATGACAGAATATTTTCCAGTTGAGGACATCTGTGTTACTGCTGTAGATGACAATTGTAAAATAATTTCAAAGATTGTTTGTTTTAGAGGGTGGTGATCTGCAGGAGGTGATAGAAGGTCATAAGATCAGTCTGAAGAGAAGATGTGAACATGTGACTGAAGGAACTCATGAAGCAGGAAGTGGAACCCTGCTGAACAAGATCTACACTGAGCTCTACATCACTGAGGGACAAAGTGAGGAGGTGGACACACAACATGAGGTGAGACAGCTTGAGAGAACCTCCAAGAAGAACATCCAGGACACTCCAATCAAGTGCCAGGACATCTTCAAAGTCTTATCTGAGCAACAGAGACACATCAGAGTGGTTCTGACCAACGGTGTCGCCGGCGTTGGAAAAACCTTCTCAGTGCAGAAGTTCAGTCTGGACTGGGCAGAAGGTTTGGAGAACCAAGACATCAGCCTGGTGCTTCCGCTCTCATGCAGGGAGCTGAACTTGATCAGAGATGAGCAGCACAGTCTTCTCTCACTGCTTCATGTTTTCCATCCAACATTACAGAAGATCAGAGCAGAAGATCTGATTGTCTGGAAACTTCTGTTCATCTTTGATGGCCTGGATGAAAGCAGATTTTCACTGGGTTTCAACAAGCATCAGGTCATCTCTGATGTCACACAAGTATCATCAGTTGACGTGCTCCTGGTGAACCTCATCCAGGGGAACCTGCTTCCCTCAGCTCTCATCTGGATCACCTCCAGACCTGCAGCAGCCTATCAGATTCCTCCCTCGTGTGTTGACAGGATCACAGAAGTACGAGGCTTCACTGACTCCCAGAAGGAGGAGTACTTCAGGAGGAGGTTCAGTGATGAAGATCTGTCCAAGAGAATCATCTCACACATCAAGGCCTCCAGGAGCCTCCACATCATGTGTCTGATCCCAGTTTTCTGCTGGATCACTGCTATAGTTCTGGAGGACATGATGACCACAGACCAGAGAGGAGAGCTGCCCCAAACCCTGACTGACCTCTACTCACACTTCCTGAGGGTTCAGATAAAGAGGAAGAAGCAGAAGTATGGAGGAAAGCAGAGACCAGAGGAACTGACTGAGGCTGATAAAGAACTCCTTCTGAAGTTGGGTCGGCTGGCGTTTGAACATCTGGAGAAAGGAAACATCATGTTCTACTCAGAAGACCTGGGGCGATGTGGACTGGACGTCTCCGAGGTGTCGGTGTACTCAGGAGTTTGTACAGAGATCTTCAAGAGAGAGAGTGTGATCTTCCAGAAATCAGTCTACTGCTTTGTTCATCTGAGCGTTCAGGAGTTTCTGGCTGCCGTCTACATGTTCCACCGTTACACCAGGAAAGACACAACGGTTATAAGTCAGTTCCTAGAATATTCTGAACCAATCCGCTTTTCCGGGTTTGCTGGGTTGTTTACAAATTACGATCCAGCCACATCTCTTGATGGCTTCCTCGGGAGAGCACTAATGAAATCTCTCAAAAGTGAAAATGGCCACCTGGACTTGTTTGTTCGCTTCCTTCATGGTCTCTCTCTGGAGTCCAATCAGAGGATCTTGGGTGGACTGTTGGATCAGAGGAACAGCCACCCAGAAACCATCCAGAAGGTCCTCAACAACCTGAAGGAGGAGAACAGTGATGAATTCTCCCCAGACAGAAGCATCAACATCTTCCACTGTCTGATGGAGATGAAGGATCAGTCAGTCCACCAGGAGATCCAAGAGTTCCTGAAGTCAGGGAAGAAATCACAGAGGGAACTGTCAGAGATCCACTGTTCAGCTCTGGCCTACCTGCTGCAGATATCAGAGGAGGTTCTGGATAAGCTGAACCTGCTGCAGTACAACACCTCAGATGAGGGACGACGTCGCCTGATTCCAGCTGTGAGGAACTGCAGGAAGGCCGTGTAAGTAAAGATTTTTGGGGCCGGACATCGGCGTTTAAATCAAGCGAGTGGATCATGTCAGGTAGCAATACCCCCTCCAGTGGTCATTCCTTCAATTCTTTATCTCCATTGCAGCGTCCATAAATTAAAAACAACAACAATTCATCCAGAAATGTTCAACACTGGCTGGATATAAGTTCAAAGGTCAATCCAGACAAACCAACATAAGGCAGGAATAATAGGAGCCACAAGTTAACTGACTATCATGAAATTACTGTCATGTCATTAAATCACTTTTGTTTGTTTGTATACATCGTATTCTAACGACAGAAAAACATATTTTAACTAATGACACGTGACTATTTTGCTTCATTTGTTCAACGTAAAAACAGCCGGCCTCGTTGGTTTAAATGGGTGTTTTAGGTCTTTGTGGCGGTTCCGTTTGGAGCCTTTATGTGACCCACAAAGTTGTTTGAGCAGATAGAACAGAAGCTGAGGGCAATCGATGCAACCAGAGACTCTGATGTCATCGATCGGATCGCTGAATTAAGACTTGACGCACCATCGTACAAATTGGATGAAATGCAAAATATCCAAAGAGCCGATAGACAGATAAAAAGATGCACGTTTCTTTAAACCATTTGCTACAATCATTTTAAATATTGAGTAATTATGAGCTGTTCTAAAATAAGACAAATGTTGAGAATAATTCAGTTGCATTTCAGATCTGATGGTCGTTCAAACTGTTGCTCTACGGTGTTGAATTTAGCTTTTCCAGGAAATGAGCTACATTTGTGTTGAGGTAGATTCTCAGATAAGTTGATTAGAAATCCCAAAGTCTGACTCACTATTTTTGTTTCATACACAACAGACTGCCTGGTAGTTTTCTTCCAACGAGTCATTGGGAAGTTGTGGCCTCAGCAATGACGTCAAACCCTTCTCATCTACGGGAGCTGAGCTTAAGCTGGAACCAAAACCTGGCAGATGCCGTAGTAAAGTTACTGTCTTCTGCAATGATGCATCCAAACTGCAGACTGGAGACGCTCAGGTCAGGAGGCCTCTGTTGGTCTTTTCTAAATTTCTTTACATTTTCTGCTTTTCTCTTCATTTTCATATTTAGAAATGTGTTTTTATTTGCCCCATTTATTGCTTTTCCAGGCTGTGGTGCTGCAGGTTATCAGAGACCAGCTGTGACTCTCTGGCCTCGGCGCTGAGGTCCAATCCCTCCCATCTGAGGGTTCTGGAGCTGAGTCAGAACCAGCTGAAGGATCCAGCAGTGAAGCTGCTCTGTGGTTTTCTCCAGGATCCTCTCTGTGAGCTGGAGACTTTCAGGTCAGTCAGAGATGATCCAGTACTTTCCCAGGTGTAACTAGTTAGACAATAACTGTTTCCATGTTTGATCTTTGTTATAAACGTAGTGTTACAGTTCTCAGAAAAAAGACCACACAGGACAGATTTGCAGTATTAAATTTGTTGTGGAAATCTGCCCCATGTGAGGATGGTCATCAATGACTAGGAAGGAAGTATCAGTTGTAGATTTGTCTTGTTTTATTTTAGGCTGGCCACAAAACCGCCCAAACATTCAGACCAATCAAAAATGGTTCTTCCTGTCTTTTAAAGATCAGAAGGAAAACTAGAAACCCAAAAAGAAAGCTGCTGCAGTGTGCCATGCCCCTTCTCTACTGAGAAAAGCCATCCCAAAAAAGAGAAAAGCCCAAGTGTGAAGTGAGCGCCCTGTTAAACCTTGGTACCGAAAGCCTGCAGTCATTCTCATCTTAGGTGGCTTCATTCCAGCCAGAAGCCCAAACCTGCCTCCCTCTTAAAGGGGCAGCAGGTCAGTCCAACCACAGAAACCTTCATGAAGATCTGAAGCTTTCAGCATCCACAATTGTTGCACCTCACTTCCATTGGAGTCCAAATCAGAAGTCAACAAGTTGATTCTGCACCGATTCTACACAATGCAACCATTTTAAAAAGGTTTCCATGCATAAGTTTTCACACATTTTTAGATAAATCTGTTTGTTCATCGCCTCCTTCTGTTGTAATGGTCATTAAAGAAAATGACCTTATTGGAGTTTTTCTCCTCACAAATCTGACTTTCTATGAACGATGCAATAAATGCAGCTGCAATCTAAGACAATATGGAAGCATGTGTATATAATAGTAGTGGAAGTAGCTCATAAAATAATACATTTGCTCTTCTCATCGAATCTTTCTATGTTATTAAAGAAAAACCTGCTCTTAGTCAACAACATCTAAGACATCAACCAAAAATCCTAATTTTATACAATCTAATATAAAACAGTAGAGAAGACTCTTTCTGCAGAGACACTGGTGGCAGGAATGCAGAAGTATCACCTGCTCAACTTGGAAGGTGGAGCAGAAACCACCAGCTGAGAAGGTCCTCAGCGAGAGGAAGTGGTGGAGAACCATGAAACTTGCTAAGCTCCACCTCAGCTCCAGAGACGGGCTGAGCTGGAGCTGTGGCACCAGGTATCGCCCAGAAGAGCCTCCAACAAACAAGCTCTTCTCTTGGGAGGAGAGGGCTTTGAATCTCAGCTCAGTGTGCTTGTCTCTAGTAGGTGGCAGCTGCACCTTTTCCTGAGCTCCTTGTTGATGCCCTGAGGGGAATTGATGCTCCTGCAATGTTTTCTGGCAGCACTGAGCTTGCAGTGGGGCAATCAAACACACTGTGGGGTGGCTCTCTTTCCTTCTCTCATCTGGAGAACAAGTGACACCAGCTGCCAATCATTGTTGGAGAAATGTGCAGTCAGGGGAACGATGCGTCCAGACTATAGCCACCCTTCCAGCATCCAGCAGTGTCTAAAACCTTTGATTTGGTTTCACCAGAGAGTGTAGGGATTGCAGGGCCGCTGCAGCATCGCCCACAAGCTATCAGGAGTGGGTCGCTTTGTCCCAACTCCTGACAAGAGTTGAGTGCTGTTGAGAAATGTGGTCTCACAAACTTGGAAGGTATTTTGACCAACACACACTTTACATACGCTGTAGATCTTGTCCAAGCGCCCTGAAAGAACCCAAAATAGGAACATACGGCAGATAAGCCGGTGCAGGACCAGAGGTTTGTTGCTTGGAAGCTGTGTTTTGCTCTGGTACATGTTGATTTTTATTTGTCTTCTCTCAAAATAATTGTTATTTTAGACTAAGTGACTGCAGGTTATCAGAGACCAGCTGTGATTCTGTGGCCTCAGCTTTGAAGTCCAACCGCTCCCATCTGAGGGTTCTGGACCTGAGCGACAACACGTTGCAGGATTCAGGAGTGAAGCGGCTCTGTTCTGGACTGGAGAGTCCAAACTGTAAACTGGAGAGGCTCAGGTCAGTCTTCATTTTTCTACCTATATACCAGCTGCTAAGATGGTGAAGTGAGGCTGTTCTCAACACTGCTGTGATGCACCACATTAAAAAAATTCCTTGGAATATCGTGAATTCAGGTCTGACCCAACTAAGAACTAACGTAGGTTTAGTACTGACGCAGATAACATGCAGACCTGCACCGTATAACCTCATCCTGCATTTTTCAGATTGATTAACTGCAGCTTATCAGAGATCAGCTGTGACTCTCTGGCCTCGGCGCTGAGGTCCAATCCCTCCCGTCTCAGAGAACTGGACCTGAGTCACAACCATCTGCTGGATCCAGCAGTGAAGCTGCTCTGTGGTTTTCTCCACTTTCCAAACTGCCAACTGGAAACTCTGAGGTAAACACCATTCTCAAAAATGTCCATTATTCCATCCGAGGGTCCTCACACTTTCTGAGTGTGTGTATTGTGCCCAGTTCCTTCAGGAGGGAGGGCCACACGGGGACCACTTATTCATGATAAATTGATTTAAGGACAATGAAAAAGCCGACAGATGTAACCAAAATTAGACAAAACTAGGTGAGGGTGCCTGGTAGACACCAGCCAACGAGGAGGGAGATGGTGAGGGAGACAGGAAGTCATCTAAGACAGGTTGTGCCTTTAAAGATGAGCCACAGGTGAGATGGATCTCCATGATGAGATGGGAGGGAAAGAGGTGGGAGAACCTGGGAAGAGTGAGGGCCAGAACAATATATATTCTCCTCTGGAACAGTGCAAACCTGAGAGGTTGGAATTGTGGTAATTACATATTACTATCATTTTTTAACCTGTAACTAAATTAAATATTTACAGATCATGCCTTTGATTAACCTTTCAGATGAATACTGGTTTCACTTCTAACCTTATAAAACTTTCCCTTCTGTATTTAGATTAAGGAACTGCAGCTTATCAGAGATCAGCTGTGACTCTCTGGCCTCGGCGCTGAGGTCCAATCCCTCCCATCTCAGAGAACTGGACCTGAGAGAGAACCAGCTGAAGGATTCAGGAGTGAAGCTGCTGTCTGCTCTCGTAGAGAATCCACACTATGGGCTGGAGACATTGAGACAGTAGCTGGTTGAAGCCAGTCAACAAAAAAAAGGGAAACGTGGGTTTGTCCCAGGCTTCAGCTTCCTTAAGGCTTAATTCCATTAATAATTCCTAAACTTCCAGGGGTTTTGAGCGCTAGCGGCTGGACGGATGCTTCTATTTTGTCTTGGCTGGAATAAAAGGGCGACTCTTCCCGAACCTTATCTGTTCCTGCCTTTTATGATTACTCCTCCAGCACAGAGGAAGCCCTGGCAAGGACTGAAGACGCCTTATCGGACCGTCCTCTCGGCCTCCGTGAAGCTTTCCCTCCCGTTCCGAGGCAGCTCTCTCTGTGAGCCGGCATCTCTGGACCCTCGATGATAATCGTCGGAAACCTTCACACCTCTTCCGGCTCCGCCACCGACAGCCGGAGCTTTTCCATGGACAGTTTTTCCACTTTCTGACCTCGACGTGACCCCGATTTCCTGACGAGCTCAAGTTCTTGTGACTTTAATTGTAACTTAATAAGCTAGCAAAGCTCCAGCTCCAGGAAAACAGCTAATTAGCTTTCATGTATTTTATGCTGTTGGTTTTTTTTGTTTTTTTTCTTCTTTGATTTTTCTTCTTCAAGATGAGAAAGAGAACGACGTCAACATGAAAGGAATGATAAATGAACGGGTTTAATCCATAAGTTTACACTTAATAGCCAAAGACAGACACTCGCTCCAGCCGATCAGAACGCGCTTGCTCGCCGTTTTGATGCTCTTTAATGATTTCAGGGATGATTCCATCACAAAGTAGAAGCTGAAGAAAGTCGAAAAGAGTTAAATGCGCACGTAGATTCGGCACAGACGGCAGCTTTCACTCTGAATATGATTCCTTTTGTCATTTTGACGCACAGATTTTGGGCAAAGGTCAGATCTGAGCAGACAGAAACCTTTTAGCATTAGCGTAGCTCCGGCTCCAGACGTCAGCCGCTCCTTTGTTCAAAGGAAATGTCACAAAAGTTACGTCGAAAATATCTATTTTCATCCGTCTCTCGTCTTCTTTTAGCCTGACAGTTGCTGCTCAGGGCACCGTGATTACACCAAACTACAGCCAACCGGCTTCACTAGTTAGCATCGTCGCTCCATAGCAACGAGGTTTGGAGGCTGGACTCCCAGCTGGGTCAAAGGTCACCGGCATGGCGAGCTATTAACGGTTCAGAGAAGCTGTTCGTGGGAAAAGTTCTGCAGATTCTTCACATTCGTGCGTGTTGTTGATGAACGTTAAAGGCGTTAGCCTGCGTCTCGTTCGTAGCATCTGTACGGATCACCTAAAATGTTGTCGAGATTTGACTCGCATCAATTTAACTGCAAAAAAGGGTTTCACTTAATTAGCCCTCGTCAGGTCTAGCGAGGGTGATCCTAGCTGACTATAGAGATGCCCTTAGCTGTTAATGCTAGGCTAAATTCTCAACAGGCTAAAGGTTTTACCTTCGTTTCTCTAAGTACTTATTACTAATAGGGAGGGTCTAACATGGTGGAGTCCAACCCCTTTCTTCTGATACGACCACAGTTGCTAGCTACAGATGCTACGTCCTATCTGTGCCGGTCACTCGTGGTTCGTATTCAAAACGCAGTTGCCCCGGCGGGGCAGGAGGGTCGCAGTCGGGCCTAATTACCTCTTTACCGGGACGCGATCTCAGCACGTCTCGCATTAATCTGCCGCTTTGATCTCCAGGTGATGTCATCAGTCCCAGATTACGAAGCTAGCCTAATTAATCCGAATAAACGGCGCCCGTTTGAGTGTCGTCTAAGAGCGTTCGGCCTTTCCCTCTGTCGCTACGCGGAACGTTTCGGGTTCCGGATATATTCCCGAGGACACTTTGACCTCTGTGTCGCTATGGTAACCACCTGAGCCACAGAATATGGTGGCAAATTGATGTTGGAAGCAGCAGCTCTTCCTCCGCCGTGCGTCGGTGTGCGTGCTGCTCTGTATGTGTTATATTTAATGATGGTTTAACGAACGGCTCCTTTTGTTCAACAGGAACTTTTCGAAGGCGTAAAACACAAACAAGGCTGCTTCGCTTTCGTCAGTTTTCACGTTCCGATTCCTTTTTCTTTTTTTTTCGGAAAACTGTGGAGAAAGCGGACTCGTCCGGGTGGCTGGAGGAGAATCGGAGAGTGCTAATTAGACGCAGGCTGAGCCTCTTGTGTGCGATGCCTCCATTTTGAAAGGATCTGTAATATTCATGTTGTTAGCATTCGGGCTACAACTCCCCGACGTGCACGCGTGGCGTTCCTGTCGCAGTCGGGCTCTTTTTCCCGGCGCTGCGAAGCGGAGCAGGTAGCATGAAGGTGTCGGAGGCAGGACGTGCGCGCTGCTTTGATCTCCTTTGATCCTCCGCACATGTGCATTCCCCACCTGTAAACGCCAATTGATGAATCGACTTTATCTTCTTTCCAATGAGCCAAACTCGGGCCGTAAAGAGCACTTTGCAAACTTTTATTGGAGGATAGTATCTGGAAGCGCTCATGCATAAATCATGTCGCTGTAACCTGCGTCCTTCAGCACAAAGCTCTGCATTTTAATGCCCAGAGCGCAGCGGCACAAAGCTGCGGCTGGGCGCCAGTCAGCTCGCTGCAGGGCTCACCTGCCAGCGGCGTCACAGCAGCCATTCATTACACCCGGGCAGGCGGCGGGGACAAGAGCAGGCGACAGTCTGAAAGAGCCCCCCCCACCCGCATGTTTAAGGTGAGACCGCTGTGGACGCCAAAGGCGGCGCGGGCCCGCTCAGCTATTGGCGGCTGCAGAATCGGATGGCAGAGTACGGCCACTAGACCCCCCCCGAGCCACACACACACACACACACACACACACACCGCTCGTTTAATCCTTTCACGAGCCGCATCACCGTCAGGAGCTAGCGTAGCACAGGGCAGCACTGGACGCTAGCATCCTGCAGGCGAATTCTCTGCTAACAATTCCAACCAGGAAGCGTCTGATTTAAAAAAGCAGGCAAACTTTATCGTCTTGCAGCAGGGGGACAAGTCCCACGTGCACGCTGGCACAGCCTGAGAGTTGGACCCCCCCCCCCGTTCTGAGGAGCGAGCGGTTCACAGCTTGAACAGAAGTTGCAGAGCATTTTATTCTTCCGTGTAAGAGATCATTTTTTTGTTATTTGGACCATTATCATGTCCTGCTGACGAGTCCTGTCCTGCAGATTAAGGTCACGTTTCCACTGTCAGGTGACAGCTTCTGCTCCCTGAAGCAGGAGCTAGCGCAGCGCCCAAAAAGGCGTTCCTGCCTGTAAAACCCTCCATAAATCCAACCAGGAGGAGATAAGCCTCACACCCCGTCACCGACACCCAACAAGCGGGCTTCTTCTGAGCTAATTTAGTGGTTTCAGCAGACGTTCTGCGAGGAACACATTAAAAATGCATCTTTGGTGGCTTCAGTGCCGCTGCGCTCAGCTGTGAAATGAACCACTGTTGAAGAAGAGATTGTGACCGTGACTTTGACCACACCTGTGGTT
Source organism: Takifugu rubripes (assembly GCF_901000725.2). Lineage (NCBI taxonomy): Eukaryota > Metazoa > Chordata > Actinopteri > Tetraodontiformes > Tetraodontidae > Takifugu > Takifugu rubripes. The sequence goes on along the minus strand of NC_042299.1, from coordinate 1,646,096 downwards.
CCGCAACGGAGAAATCAGATGTATTAAAATGGTTTCTTTCTTCTGACGATCCGGGGTGGAGGGGGGCCGTCCCAAATTCAGCTATTAAAATTCAGCACGAGTCCTCGTCTTCTGAAACGGGCCCTTGGCGTGCAGCAGGACCCGATGCTGGAGCGTAGGACGCCATCTGTGAGAGCTTCGGGCGACTCCAACAGGTCGGGTTCTTCAGTTCTGTGAAGCGTGCTTTGATTTTGGAGGAAGGTCTCAGCTGAGGAGGCTCAAGGGTTCCCATCCCTGGACCTGCTGGAGGGACAGTCTGGAAGACCTGGATGATCTCCTGGAGCAGGTGGAGGGGAGGTGGTCAGGGCCGCCCTGTGACCCGGCCCATCATGGGCCTGACCGAGGAGCCTGGATCATATGAGGAAACCCACCCGGACACCAATGAGAGGAGAACGAAGGTGGTTCCTGCTGTCGTGATCAGAGAACACGTGCGGCCATGTTCGCTCCCACCGAACGGAAGCGCGCGTACATCGCGGCGGCGCTGACGCCACGTGAGCCCCGCATCTTTAAAGAGGCGCAGCGGGGCGACGCGGCGCAGGCGGCGGCGGCGGCGCAGGCGGCGGTGTGGGAGGTTCCGGATACTCGCTTTCTCACTCCGCGGGCTTCCAGCATCAGCTGATCGACGCCGCGCGCTCATTGCTGGAAGTGGGATCCGGATGAGTCACATGACAGAACTGGAGGCTGACATCTGGAGAAAAGGCACCGCGTCCCGGCTCGCACCGCCAAACTGTCTTTTGAGCCACATTCCCATTTTTCTCGCCACATTTTACTCCCGCTCGGTGAGCACATTTCCAACAAGCATATTTTTTTTTGCTCTTTTCTATTGCCCCCCCTCCTCTCTCTTTCCTCCCCCCTCCGCCTTTTTTCCTCCTTTTCTCCCATTTTTCCCTCCTTTTGCTGGTGTTTGAATGTGAGTATTGCCGCGGTGCTTCGGAGCGTCCCCCCCCCCCCCCCCCATCCAGGCTTCAAGTTTCCAGCATGCAGTTGTTCTGGTCCCGGGGGCAGACGCGGTCTCACTTGCACTTTTGTTCCGATCGAGCAGCTTTTGTCAGTATTGAGCTTTTTCACGCGTTGATTGGTGGTTTTGAGACATTTTCCCCACATTTCTGTTCCTTTTTTGTTGTTGTGGTTGCTTTGGTTTGCATTTTGCAGTGTTGCTTGTTTGCCTTCGAGTTTTGTGATTTTGGGTCGACCTCACCGATCCAGACCTTTGCTTTGACTTTCTTTCCTCTTTTCTTTATCTGAAGGAATCATTTTTAACCTGGTACTTTTCTTGCAGCTCGCAGGTTTGTCGTTTCTATTTTTATTTTGGTGTTTTTTGTGTGTTTCACCTTTTTCGGTTTGCTTGTACTTTTGCTGGCAGTGTCGAGTCTCTTTTTTTTCCTTTTTACGGATGTTATTTTTCCTCTAGATGATGCTGGGTGGACGAGGGCAGTTTTGATTCTTGGGGTTTTTTGTTTTCTGTGTCACCGAGGATGAACAGACATTTCCCCACTCGCAGGTATCTGGAACGAGTTCATGATTGACACCTTCATGTCTCTAATAAAGGTGATAAACGTGCACCTGTGGCTGTTATTTCGCAGGACTGACACAAACGCTTCATCAAGCCTTCTTTATCAATGTTATCTGAAGGTTATCTGATCGGATCGATCTCTGCGTGACGCGACATGGCCGGTTCCAGACGCGGCTTGTGTGTTTTTATATTTCGGATGGTTGGTATTTTCCCGTCCTCCTCCTCCTCCTCCTCCTCCTCCTCCTCCTCCTCCTCCTCCTCCTCCTCCTCCTCCACGCCGCAGCTGAGGACCTGATGTAGCTGCAGGATGCGCCGCGCTCTCCGGCACCATCCAAACGCTGCCGGACGCGGCCGCCGCGTTTCCGCCCGCGGTGAGAACGCGCGTCCTGCGCGGCAGTGCGCCTCCATCCCGGGTAGCACTTTGAGGATTAGGCGCTGAAGCATGAAGAAGCTTTTGAAGTGGCTTTGAAGTTTGCGGTGCAAGTTTAATATTTCCCCCCCGTCGCTGCGTTCTGCTACCTTTGAACATTTAGCCCGGCAACGCCAGCGGGAGGGAGTTGCGTGATGATACAAAGGAGATTTGTATCATCGGAGGGGGGCCTCCAAACATCAGCGTCCCTCCGACAGCTCTACACACACGTGGATTTGTCGGAATGACCAACAAAACAGGAACGATATTTGTGTGTTTTCATAAAGGCTGCGGCGCCTGTGAGGAGCTCAGACTCCGCCAGGACGTCACAACAATTTCAAAGACGTGAAGCGCACAGCAGCTGCCCTCGCTGACCGACAAGGCTTAGCGCTAAGTTAGCCTGGGTCCTTCTGGGATGTTTGTTCCATCATGAGGAAAACCCAACAACAAACTTCTGATCCGCGCGCTCTTGGCAGGCCGAAGGATGATGAATAATAACGGAGGGGACGCTGGAACGGCCTCCTCGCCCAAGCCCGGCGGCCACGTGGAGCGGCGCTGTGTCCAGATGTTTCTTGGCTGGCGCGCTCGCCTTCCCTGGCTGCTCACCTCCGTAGGAAATTAATGAAATTCCGACTTGATTGATTGTGCGGCTCGGGCTGTGCGAACGCCGGCCGGGCTAGCTGCGTCTCTCAGCAGAACGAGGCTGCGCCGCCCCGACCCTGGCGGCCCACCAGCGGCAATATGTTCACAACCCGGAGGAGGGTGATAGGAAAGCAAGGGATGGTCGACCCCCCCCCCCCCCCCCCACGCGACACCTCCAGAGGAGAGGAGACGCCAAGAACGCTTCCCCGCCAGCCTGAAAACCATAAAAACATTCAGCTGTATTCAAATGTGCATGACCGGAGTGCATATAATTGGAAAAATTACCCTCTTTGATGGCATAATATTCCTTCATTCTCTGCGCAGCGAGTCCATAAATGCAACCTGTGGAAATTTAAAGTCATTTAAATTCCACTGAGGCGTTGCCAAGTCTTTGAAGCCCAAAAAATTGCTTGTCACCCTTTTACAATTCACATTATTGAGCACATGGCGCCTCCCAGGAGCACCTAGAAATAAGAAACATCCCTGTGCAAACTCTTGATTGTGGGGAGCTGAAAAAGCATCGATTCAAATGTCCCTGACTGATGGAACACGCAGGGCCGCTGAAACGTAGCTTCTCCTGCAGAGCATCCGCTAACAAAATGCTCATTTTTCCACATTTAAACTCCTGCCAGCTGCAGCTGTAACCGTGAGTGCTAATGACAACAACATCCTGATTGTGGTACAGCCACAGGATCCAGCCCTCCAAAACAGCATCATGTCCAGGAGGAGTGCCCAATGAGCTCTACTACTTACCACACCGGTAATATTTGATGGTAGATTGTCTGCAGTAATTTTGTTTTTCAAATAAATATAATAATATCTTCTGTGTAACATAGGTTTGACTCCTGTGGATTTCAAATTGAACAGACTCAACTGGATGCTTTTCCTGAGGCTCCCCTGACAAGAGCTCCATGTGGGGATGCAAACATGCAGGAGTACCTGGACTTGGCCATGCAGAGCAATCATTTACAGAAGGCAGAGTACTGGCAGTCTGCAACTGAGCTGTATCTGAAACTAAAAGAAATTACTCAGCTATGATTGAAAAGACAAAGGTGTAACTTGTACACAAAGTGTCTTAATTTGTCACCTGGAGCATCATTATTTTAAAGAGGGAAATATGAATAAACATAATGCGTAGTAATGAGCATGGATTTCCTTTTTTTTTAAGAGATAAAATCGTGAACTACTGTTTCATGATGTTGAGAATTGTCTTTATCTTGTTGTTATGTGTTTCACCATATGTTCCTGTCTTCCCTTAGAAGTTAGGCAAGGTAGACTAAATGTAATTAAGAACAGAGACATTTGCAGGATTGTTGTTTGATCTACTGTTATCTCAGGAGCCAGTCAGGCAGGGGGTGTCAAACACTCATTGTAAACAGGACATCAGGGGGGTTGATGATGATCACATTTGCATGAAGAATGGGATCTGGCCTGGGAAAACAATGGAAGAGAAGAACTCTACCAACACCAAAGGGACTGGAGGAAGAGGACGGGGACATCTCAGCGGGGGATTGCATGGACATTGTGAATTTGCATGTGTGTGACTATAAAGGACTGGGCCAAGGGATAGTTAGCTTGTCAGACTTCATGCCCTGACAATTGACTCTGTTGTTGCTAGGGTTATGAACTGGCCCGGAGCTCTGTAATATTTGTGTCTGGAATTGATTCTATTGTTAAATACATTTTGAAATTGGTACTTTACTTCTCGAAGTCTTCATTCAACGAACACGCGGATCGGCAGCTACATACGGGAGGTATTGCGATCCAACAATGAACAGAACACAGTTTCAGAATGATGACCCCCCCCCAAATAAAACAAAAAACAAAACAGCCTCTTACTTTGCAACAAAACACATCTTTAACATCACTTAACGGCCTCTTACTTTAACATCAAAACACTTGGAACTGCACCTTTAGGTGCACCAATGACAACGGCATAACAGCAGAACAATAAACATTTTTTGAGTCCAATATGGCTCATAAACAGCCAAATCCTGGACTGTTCTGAATTCCAAAGTCCATTTGTGCCTTAAACACACTGTAGGAATCCAGGAGTGGTAATTTCAACAAGTTAGAACAAGTATTTGACATTGGGAATGGAGAGCCATCCAGGAACTCAATTTTTGGCAACGGTTCCAACCCAGAAGGAGGAAGTGATGTCAGCCCTGTGGCAAACATCAAAACTGTCTGGTTCCCAGTTTTTGGGAACTCTTTTGCAGGGTTTCTCCTGCGGGGGGCGTGGTGGAGCCATGCCTCAGCCGCAGGTGGTGCCGGGGACTGGTGCACCTGCAGATGATCGGTAATCAAGCCACCTATTTATGGACTGTTCTCACGGTTGGCCAGCGTTGGCGTGTCTTGTCTGTTTCGGAATACCCCGGCTATACCCTCCTGGACTATCGTGAGACTTTTTCTTCGTGGATAACTTTTGAACCCGGTTATCGGATTATTGTTTGTCTTTATCCTTCGTGGACTGCTTTTGACCCCGCTCGGGATTTTTGTCGTAGGTTTACATTGCCTGTTTTGATGAAGAACTGAGTCGTGGTCTCCACGCCTTTTTGAGTTGCCAGCGCGTCATGCAGAACGTTCTATAAACTTTAATAAAGCTTCTTGGAAAACGATACGCCACTGTGTTCTGCCTGCTTTCGGGTCCTGATACAACCGCTCGTAACAAAAACGTCTTTCACAGACACAGCAGCCTCGCCTTCTGCAAAGAAAAAATGTTCAGGTAGATATACAGTACATGGTAGTTATAACAAAAAACAAAACAAACCTTCACAGTCAAGGAGATAGTCTGCCCAGTAGGCCAAGATTACACTTTCTTTTTGTCTCCTGTTGCTCCCTGCAGGGCTGACGTCAGGTGTAAAGAGTCTTTCAATGTCAAAGCCAGTGAGTCGCTTTTCAGAGTGGCACAGAACTGGGGTCAGCGAAGAAGGGTGTTGCTGTAGTGCTGTCAGAAACTGAAGGGCTGAAAGGCCATCTTTGAATCTACAACGTGAACACAAACACTTTCACTGCTGTGTAGTGCCAACAGCAACAACCAATTAAACTATCTAAATTGTATTATCTTAAGTTTATATATTTTATAAGGTTATATTTGTTTGTTATATTGAGTATTTACAGATTAGCATAAGGCAGAGAATGGAGAGACAGACATCATATAGGCTAGCAGTTGTAACATCAGAGATATACATGCCATGAGACATTTCAAGCAAATTTCATTTTTTTGGGGTGGAACGACAAAAAACAAATGCAAATTTAACTTGCCTGTCAATTACAGATGAGTTGCGGTCAATAACATACCATCGGACGTAGTCTGCCACAATGTCCTTCTTTTCTTCAGTTAGAAAGTTAGCAGCCGCTAACTAATGGTACAGCTGATTCACGTTGTACATACTTCAGATAGCGACGGCTATGCTACACTTACTTTGCTTACCATTAACAGGCTGTTGAGACGTCCCCGGTACGGCTGGTTCCTCAGTCTGTGCTGCGGCATTTAAAAACGCCAAAGACCGACCACAGAAACCACAAACCGGCGTCAATCTGCTCAAATGTTTGCCACAAAACGGGCAAAAGGCCACTTGCATGTCGTCCATCCTGCGTCACGATGAAGTCCTTACCCGCTTTCGATTCAAATGATGGTAATACCCTTTCCGTCAGAAAAGTAACTTGTAAATTTGTTTTTTGCCGGCTGCTTTTTCTGCCGGAAAGGGTATTACCAACTGTACCGACGGAATGCATCCATTGGCCCAACCGTACCAAGGGTCGGTAATTCCCTTTCCGGTAGAAAATGTTACTTGTAAATTTGTTTCAGCCTCTTGTAAAAGTGTTTCGTCATTTGTAAATTTGTTTCAGCCGCTTGTAAAAGTGTTTCGTCATTTGTAAATTTGTTTCATCCACTTGTAAAATTGTTTTGCACCTCTCGGCCACTGTAAAATTGGCCTGAATGGAATGCTGACTCCAGCACGAGCAGCAAAAACATGGGAGAACCTTAAAAAAACCTACAAGGTTTGTAATAATTGTTTTAAATTTGGTCTAAATGTGACGGACTAATAGTTATAGCAAATGTAGCATTACTGTTTGAATTATTTGCTTATTCCCTGTTTGTAGGAGCTTCGGAGACCACCAACAGGATCTGGCACTAAATCTGGGGAGGTCACTGCTGACAAGTGGAATTAGTTCCCTCTCATGGATCAGGCAATAGGTGGCAGGCCCTCCATTCGGCCCCCATGCCTCATTGCCTCAGCCTGGGGGAAGAGCCATTCATTTTCTGAGTCAGGCTCCTCATATTCAGTCCCAGATAGACCTGATGGAGAGTCAGGGACGGAGGAGGAGGAACCAGGGCCAGCACCACGCCAGCGCCAGCGGTGCGATAGGGTCCTGGAGCTGCTGGAGAGGGCCGAGGAAAGGGTGACACGAGAGGAAGCCAGGGAGGAGAGACTTTTAAATCTCTTAGAGGAACTGGTAGACAAAATGTAAAAAAGAATGTATTAAATTGTTTAAGTTAACTTCCATCAAAGATTGCTTTCTTGGCATCATATGGTTGATAACAAATGCTTTATTCAAAGTTTAAATTTAATTGGTACAATTTTTGATTTTGAAACCAATACTATTTACAAAAACACACACTTGCATATATATATATATAAACAAGTTGCATTTATCCTATTATGATTTTGAAATACCTATTTACAAAAATGGAACCCAAAAAAATACTCAAATTAAATGGAACCTACCAGAAAAAAGACTTTATGATGGCAGCCAGGTTGAACAGACGTCAAGCTCCAAAATTCTGGATTATAAAGACCAGTCCTAAATGCAATCATGTTCATAGAGAGCTGGTGGGAGGTGGGTTGGTGCTGACAGGGCAGCAGTCAGTCTGCTCCGAATTTGCTCTCCACATTGCAGGTCTGGCTGCATTTGACCAATGTCATCTGACCCAAGTGCCTCTTCTGAGGGTTCCATGCTGTCACCATTCCACAAGCACACATTGTGCAGAATGGTGCAGCATGCAATGACCTTGGTGGCAAATGCAGGCTCCACCTCTCGAGCTTTAAGGAATATTGCCCACTGTAGTATCTGAAGCCTGTGTATCTATTCTGTGCATGCCTTTACTTCTGTAAGGCCGCAATGCAGCCAGCCTGGTGCCACATTAGGAGATGCTCCACATGTGTCCTGTGATTTCTGCCTCGAGAAATTGAAAAGATGGCGGAGGGAAGATAAATAAAGGGAAGATAGGCCTGTTGTTGCTTGCTGTAGTTGAGGAATAACATTTGTCGTGCAAGAAAAACAGTGATGATGCTGTCATTGGTCCCTTGCAGGTTCCTACATTGTGGTGGCCCAGAAGACTTTGCCAGGTGTCTTGGAAATGGAGGCGTCCTATGTTTGGAAATGAATAAAGCACTGACTGATTAAAGAGAGGTGGCCCCACCCAGGTGACACTGAAGAGCAAGAACACTTAATTTCCCAATGAGTGCTACAAAATAAAAATGAAAAAGCTGTGGCCATGACCTGTCGACAGCCTTATTTTATTAGTTTTTTAACGGCCTCAAGGTCCTGCATGTCTCGGGTGTGGACTGGAAAGTCATCCCCGTGCGTGAAAGAATACAAATGAGACATGTGCATTGTATTCAAAGAAGCCTTTATTGTCAAGTACAAAGAAGCCTTTATTGTCAAGTGCCCTGAAACCACAGGCTGAAACCACATCCTGTCATCCTTCAGGACCTTCCTCCACTTCATCTTTTCATGTTTGTCCTGAAAGGATGCAGCCCTCTGGAAGAGTTCATTGGTTTCATTCTCTTTCAGCCATGCAACATCAGCCTGTGGGAGCCCATTGGGAGCAGACTCCCATATTTTTGTGCCATCCCTCGTATGTCACCTAATAAGAAAACACACGATTATATCCGGCAGCCGATATATTGTCACTGAATACTCAAACTTGAGCTTGTTTTTAATGGATTACCTTCGGTTGTGCTGCTGATGTTGCTGTGGGCCACCAGGGCTGAGGTGCTGCATCCATCACGGTGGTTGTCCTCTCGGGAGCCGCTACCGGAACCTTAACCAGAATATAACCAGCGTTTTAATGTAAGTTTTCGAATTGGCACACTTTAGTGTGGCGTCCCCAGGACATGGAGCAAAGAGTCACCTCGATGTGTGGATCAGACGGCGATCTTGCCGTCGACGATGGAGTGGTGCGTCTGACGGACTTGTGTGCAGACGCTGGCCGGCTCGGTTTTCCAGGTCTTTTGGCCTTTTCTGCTGCAGCTTTAGTGAAATGTGGGAGAAAAAGGCCAACGTAAACATAACTCATCTAAAATGTAGCTTCAGTCCTCACTGCGTTCTGAAAAGCTTGTGCATAATATTAATTATATAGTCCGTATTTTCCGGACTATAAGCCGCACCTGTATATAAGCCGCAACCGCTCAATTTTAAAAATAAAAAAATAAAAAAAAGATATACAAGCCGCACCGGGTTATGAGCCGCAGATATTTATGTTGAAAAATTAGATATTTACTGCATGTACAGAACGATTTTGAACTGTAAATGTACATGTAAGTACCTGAACAGATTCTTTCCTAACAGTGCCTTTTAACATGGCAGCAACTTTGTTGATTAAAACGGAACAGAACCAAGAGAAAATAACCAGTATTTCTCTTCATTTCTCCTGTGTTTGAAATCACAAGTCACTTTCATCATCTTGGCTGAAACCCATTAAGTCGTCTTCTTCAGTGTCGGAGTTGAACGACCCCAGAAGCGCTTCGTCACATCTGTCTCCATCAGTCTCGCTCTCCGTATCATCCTCCGCTGAAGTTGGCTCTGAAGGTGCGCCGCTCTCTTCGCGTAGCAGTCCAGCCTTTCGGAACCCGTTGGTGATCGTGGATTCTTTCACAGCACTCTACGCTGTTAGGATCCACTGACAGACATCAGAAAAGGATGCTTTTCGCATGTGGCCGGTTTTTGGGAATGATTTCTCACCACTTGTCATCCAAGTCTCCCACTCAACCCGGAGTGCAGCTTTAAATGCCCGATTCACACAGATGTCAAGTGCCTGCAAATACTTTGTTGTACCTTCAGGAATCACAGCTGGAATAGAGTTTGTATTCGTGATCGCTGCTTCCACAGAATCTGTGATGTGGGCCCTCATGCTATCCAAAACAAGCAGTGCTTTTTTCCGGTGAAAAACTCCTCCTGCGCGCTTGCTGTAGCACTCCGTTAACCATTCCTTCATCAGGCCTTCCATCATCCCCCCTTTGGTGTTAACTTTGACCACTATGCCACTAAAAATCCCCAGTGGTGGAAGTTGTTGTCCGGATGCCGTGCATGCCCGAACGCAGGTGAAGTGCGTTCTCTCGTGGCCTGTTGTTTTCAACAACACGGATGATGCGCCTGTCTTGTTAACAGTCCTGGTCAGAGGCAGAGCAAACGTCAAAGGTGCTTCGTCCATATTTATTATGTCGTTTGGTCCGATGGAGTGTTCTTGTATCTCTGTGTATCACCATGACGGCCCCGCTTTGAAATCTTCAATATTCATTTCGCGGGCGATTGTTTTGGCTTTAAGTCGGATCTGTAGAGTGGATACACCTCGGCCACCTGCTCGCTGTGTGTTCACCCAGTCCTCCAGGACATTTTCAAGTTCAGCCCACCTGCTTTTATGTCCCCTGAAAGCTTTTTTCGACTTTCGGCAATGCATTAGCTCCTCCCGCTGCCGCCTCCAACGTCTCACCATACATTCATTAACGCTAAGCTTGCGTGCAGCAGCGCGGTTTCCTTCCTGGCTAGCTAGATCAATGGCCTTCAACTTAAAACCTGCATCATACGAACTTCTTCGTGTGGGTTCCATGATGAAGGGGCGAGGATTTGAAAACAATTAACAGTTGGTAATTTGTCGTCCGTGTTCTATCTGCTAAAGAAAAAGTAGCGTTTTCTTCTTTGCATTGATTTTTCTTAGTTTTGATTCTAGTTCCGATTAGAGCGCCCCTAGCGGTGGAAGAAAAATCCATAAATAAGCCGCACCATAGAATAAGCCGCAGTGTTTAAAGTTTAGGAAAAAAGTAGCGGCTTATAGTCCGGAAAATACGGTAACTTGGAGTCGGTGTGCAACTACGCAAAAACGATGTGGGACTCCGGAGCATTCTCTGGTCCCCTCCCCAATCTGGCCAGCGAGGAGATGTTTAGCCGCATGTCGTCGCTCCGTCGCTGGCTGTCACGGTGGTGCCCCGATAACCAGGTGTTGTAGACAGTTGGAGCACTTTTTGGGGAAACCCTGGTCTGATTAGGAGAGACGGTGTCCATCCCACTATCATAGAGGGCCATAAAACAGCTACTCTGCAAGCTCCGAAACCAGACTACAAAGCAAATGATGTCCTTTTTAGGACTAATTATTGTTGCAACTGGGTGCCAAATTATGCTGAAATTACAGCACCGTTGCAAAGACTGATGTATGATAACTTAAAAATGACTTCTCCACTAAATTGGACTGAAAATGCAGAAACGGCCTTCTGTGACATGAAGCAAGCCTTGGTGTGGAGCACAGCTTTAGCTTTGCCAGATTACAGCAAACCTTTGGTTCAGATGGTTGATGGCACAGGACATTTGATGACCTCAGTCTGAGCTCAACAGTGGAGCTAAAATGAAGCCAATAGCATATTTCTCCTCTAAACTTGACTCTGTAGCACAGGGGTCACCAACCTTTCTGAGACGGAGAGCTACTTCCTGGGTACTGAATCATGTGAAGGGCCACCAGTTTGATACACACTTCTGAAATAGCCAATTTGCTCAATTTACCTTTAACTAAATGTCATTATTAATAGTTAATGATATTCATCTCTGCAAAGACACTGATCATGTTAATGATTTCTCACAATGAATATCAACAATGATTTAACAAGATCGGGAACAGATGGATATCAATATGCAACACTTTATTTCTAGATTTTGTCTTAGTGCAAGTGTTTTTCAAATTTTAAACACAAATCATGAATTACTTTGCACCACGTTTGTACAAATAATAAATCATGTAAAATACAAAAATAAACTTTCAGATTTTAAAATAAATCTGATTACGTTTTGAACTTCACACTTCAATCTGCAGATTTTTTCACATGAACATTTTAACATGAACAATTGTTCCATTTTACAAACACATTTAACAAATTCTGAAGGAGACACCAAATCTGGTGTCCGTTTCTTTGTCCGTTGGGGGGAAGCCTGGCGTTGCTGCTGTTACCAGTGTGTTGTCCTCTGGTGGGGAACTTGACAGTGCAGCTCTGAGTGAGTCTGGCAGATGTGCATCAGGGAGGCGTCTTCTGTGTTGGTTCTTGATGAAGTTCCTGTCAGAAAAGGCTGATTCACAAAGAGAGGTCGAACCAAAAAGGCTTGCAACCTTCATAGCTGCTGTACATACACCACTGTACTTTTCTGTGTCAACAAGGCACCAAAAGTTTGGTGCAGCCTGAGAGGCTTTGAGCTGCAGCTCATTTCACAATGTTCCAATTTCAATTAGCATCTGTGCAGCATCCAGGCTGAAGGTTGCACTGAACTGCTGAGCAATGCATGATATGTCCACGTTCATGAAAGGGGTAGAAATGAATGACACACATGGCTCAAGCTGATCCAGGTCCCAAAACCTGTTCTCAAACTCTTGCCCAAGTCTTTTTATGAGCTGAGAGCACTTTTCTGCGCTTTAGTCCAAAGCCTCACATGCAGAAGCGTTGTCTCTCAGCACCATCTGCACAGAGGGGAAGTGCAGCACCTTTTGTCTGTAAATGCACAGAGAAAATGTTCATCTTGGCTTTAGATGCATTTACAGCACTGATCCTATCAGCAACAGTCTCACCTTTGCCTTGCAGCTCCCAGTTCAAACTGTTCCGTTTCCCAGTAATGTCCGTTAAAAATGCAAGGTCCAGTGTCCAGCCAGTGTCCTCCAGCAGCGCGGCGTCTTCCCCTCTGGACTGCATGAACTCTTTTATTTCACTCAAAAGGGACAAAAAAGGAAGCAAAATCCGTCCCCTGCTGAGCCATCGGATTTCTGTGTGTAGCAGCAGGTCACCATATTCAGTTGGCAGCTCCACTGGGGACACTGGGGAACAATTTGAAAATATCCTGTTGAAATTATTCTAAATTATTCTGATTAAAAATCAAATTGACACGCTGATTCCAAAATTACAGTCATTTCCCCCCAGCCCGTCAAGTTTTGAAAGCTTCTCCTCCAGATCAGCAAATTTCCCCTAATGAGCTGGAGTCAGACTGGCCAGCTGATGACAACTGGATCAGCTCCGTTGGTGCCGTCACCATTAAGAGGTGTGTGCAGCCCCCAAAAGGTCAGTACTGTCAATATCCTATAGGGACACTTTGAACCAGAGGGGATCCTATAGATCAAAAAGTTGACCCAGTTTGATTCCGCACCCAAAAACGAACATCTGTCAGACGAACTCCAGTTGTTTCCCAGTATTTCAGTTCAAACGTGGACCAAATTGTTCTGAAGAGAGGCGCCTGTGCTGAATATGACGCGATCCAACCATAAACACGTGACGTGTAGAGGACGAAGAAGCGAAAGTGAAAGTTCTCAACTTCGGGCTCCATCTTGAGTGACCGAGCCATGATGGAAAACCTCTAATATTCAGGTAGCATTTGGTTCTTTCACTGCTGTCGTCTCGAATCAATGTTCCGCTGCGAGATGCGGCTTAATAAGCTGCGTGTTCGCAATGAGCGTGCGCGTGTTTCGGACGCATATTGCGGCTGGTCGACGGGAATGTTGTGACGCATGATCAAACTTTGTACCGTGTTTCCTCTAACTGCGTTTTCCGCTAACCCTGAGCCGACATTTTAGAGGGTGAGGAAGCACATTTTAATACTCACAATAAGTCGACAATATTATTTGCAGTTAGTGGAAAAATCCACGGAAAGAGGGACACAAACGCGACAGTTTTAGCCTCCTCTCTTTGTCCCTCCACCAGGGGACAATCAATCCTTTATTTAAAAAAGGAGAGTATGGAAAGAGGGAGAGATCAAGGCATTCCATTTTATTGTTTTAACAACTGGTTCTTTGTGGAATATGAATTTGTTATTATGATTTATGAAATGTGTTCTGTTTTGAATGAAGCCGTCAAGAAAACGAAACGAAACTAAACCCATGGTGTTTTGATATTTTTGGTCCTGTACATGTGGTCAGATCAGATTAGTCTGAGCAGAATTGGGTGTTTTTTGCCCTTTGCTGTGTGTCATCTATTCTATTCAGCATGTTGGGTTGCTTGACTTCTGTTGGGTTGTGGCAACTTGATCATCACTTCTGAGATATTGACACACCTTTTTCCTGAGGCTGGCTCCAATGCTGCCAACACACCTGGCCATGGATATGGTGGGACTTCTGTGATGAGTGGGGTCAGAGGTGGTGGACAAGCTCTGCTCCAAAACAAGCTTGCTAGATATGTTTGGGATCTCCTCCACCACAACCAGCAGCTGCAACTAGTAGCTGTGCACGCCATGCAGAGTTTTGACCTCTAGGTCAGGCTACAGATGTTTTTTCCAGCACCATCATGTGTTGGTGAGAAACATGATGCGCCTGATCAAAAAAAGCTGCTTGTAATCTGACAGACGAGCCATGATGAGATGTCAAGGTGCGTTGTTGAAAATGAAGATCCTCTTCTTGGAATCCTGTCTGAGATGACAGAAGATGATGCTGCATTTGACCCACTTTGATGATGTGATGACGTATTTCTGTTTAGTTTTGAATGCATTCTCATCTTATTTGTTAAATTTAATGTTGAGAACTGACATCTTGAAAGAATTTAGGTTTTCTCGTAAACCATAACCAGATAAAAAATGATTTAATTTGTATTTGTGTGCGTCCGTCTGATGCCACCGCACCTTCTGAAACACCCAGGAGAAACATTTTTTCCACAACTATTTTATGGTGTAAACTTTTAAGATGTCCCAAAACTTTTTTCCAATATATATGTGGCCTGTATGATGTACAGGGTGACATCATATAATAGATTTTGATGTGGATGAGCCGACAACACGTCATTGGACAGACCTCTGCTTGTCTTCATGCTGAGAATCATGTTCTTTAATCTTCTTTTCTGTGTCAGCAGACTGTTCCTGCTTAACCATTTAGACTCACATTTAAAAATGAGCGAATGTGTGATGGAAGAGGAAGAGAGAGCAAAGTCCACAGTGCCCAGCTGTGTGTCCATGAAGAGCGACAGGTCCAAAGGGCACCCTTTAAACTTCGGTATTGGACCTCAAGGCTCACCTTTAAAGTAAGGTTTTCTGAACCACATAACTCTGCCTTAGAACATTTCACAACCATACAAAACATCATTTTGTGGGTATTAGCCTCCACTATCGTGAAAAATGAAATTCATCAGCTCTTTAAAATGAAACGGTGCACGGTCCTTTCACCATGTTGGCCTGTGGAAAACCAGTGTTGTCGGGCCGATGGACCAGCGTCCCCGTCGTTGCCGGACCACCGTTGGCCACCAGTTGGGTTTTGGGATCAAAGTGGGGGCGTTTCCTGTATCCGGTTCTCCTCACGGATCCATGACTACAACATGTTGCTGCAAGTGCAGAGACGTTTGCTCTGGAAAGAACTTTAGAGCACATTCAGTGCTGCAGGATGAGGGGCTGGAAAAGGAGCCAGTTCTTTTCTCACTGCAGGGAACAGTTAAAAAAGCAGCTTAAGCTCTGAAAACATGAAAATTATACATATACATCATTGATTTATTGATTCAGTTGTTATCAGTTGTGAATATTGTTGATTAGAAACAAGAATCATGTTTAAACTGAAAGATGAATTCAGACATAAATGCTGGAACAATATTGAGTCTTGATCAGGTTCTTTCATCCTATAAATCAAAGGACTAATAGAGATGTGTTTCATAGTGAGAGGGGGGAGCACATCCTATCAAACTGGGACCAGTCAGCTCCACCAGGAGAGTCCTCTTGTTCACAATCTGGAAGCAGATCTGGAGATGCTGAAATGAAGCCCAAACAAAGTAAAACTGTTCAATATGAGATTTAATTTGTGATGTCATGAATTTGTAGTTGTGTTGATGATTTATTATAGATGGAAATCATTGGTTCACTTGTGTTCAGGAGGTGATCTGCAGGAGGTGATAGAAGGTCATAAGATCAGTCTGAAGAGAAGATGTGAACATGTGACTGAAGGAACTAATGAAGCAGGAAGTGGAACCCTGCTGAACAAGATCTACACTGAGCTCTACATCACTGAGGGACAAAGTGAGGAGGTGGACACACAACATGAGGTGAGACAGCTTGAGAGAACCTCCAAGAAGAACATCCAGGACACTCCAATCAAGTGCCAGGACATCTTCAAAGTCTTATCTGAGCAACAGAGACACATCAGAGTGGTTCTGACCAACGGTGTCGCCGGCGTTGGAAAAACCTTCTCAGTGCAGAAGTTCAGTCTGGACTGGGCAGAAGGTTTGGAGAACCAAGACATCAGTCTGGTGCTTCCGCTCTCATGCAGGGAGCTGAACTTGATCAGAGATGAGCAGCACAGTCTTCTCTCACTGCTTCATGTTTTCCATCCAACATTACAGAAGATCAGAGCAGAAGATCTGACTGTCTGGAAACTTCTGTTCATCTTTGATGGCCTGGATGAAAGCAGATTTTCACTGGATTTCAACAAGCATCGGGTCATCTCTGATGTCACACAAGTATCGTCAGTTGAGGTGCTCCTGGTGAACCTCATCCAGGGGAACCTGCTTCCCTCAGCTCTCATCTGGATCACCTCCAGACCTGCAGCAGCCTATCAGATTCCTCCCTCGTGTGTTGACAGGATCACAGAAGTACGAGGCTTCACTGACTCCCAGAAGGAGGAGTACTTCAGGAGGAGGTTCAGTGATGAAGATCTGTCCAAGAGAATCATCTCACACATCAAGGCCTCCAGGAGCCTCCACATCATGTGTCTGATCCCAGTTTTCTGCTGGATCACTGCTATAGTTCTGGAGGACATGATGACCAGAGACCAGAGAGGAGAGCTGCCCAAAACCCTGACTGACCTCTACTCACACTTCCTGAGGGTTCAGATAAAGAGGAAGAAGCAGAAGTATGGAGGAAAGCAGAGACCAGGGAAACTGACTGAGGCTGATAAAGAACTCCTTCTGAAGTTGGGTCGGCTGGCGTTTAAACATCTGGAGAAAGGAAACATCATGTTCTACTCAGAAGACCTGGAGCGATGTGGACTGGACGTCTCCGAGGTGTCGGTGTACTCAGGAGTTTGTACAGAGATCTTCAAGAGAGAGAGTGTGATCTTCCAGAAATCAGTCTACTGCTTTGTTCATCTGAGCGTTCAGGAGTTTCTGGCTGCCGTCTACATGTTCCACTGTTACACCAGGAAAGACACAGCGGTTATAAATCAGTTCCTAAAATATTCTGAACCAGTCACATCTCTTGATGACTTCCTCAGGAGAGCACTAATGAAATCTCTCAAAAGTGAAAATGGCCACCTGGACTTGTTTGTTCGCTTCCTTCATGGTCTCTCTCTGGAGTCCAATCAGAGGATCTTGGGTGGACTGTTGGATCAGACGGAGAACCACCCAGAAACCATCCAGAAGGTCCTCTACAACCTGAAGGAGGAGAACAGTGATGAAATCTCCCCAGACAGAAGCATCAACATCTTCCACTGTCTGATGGAGATGAAGGATCAGTCAGTCCATCAGGAGATCCAAGAGTTCCTGAAGTCAGAGAAGAAATCAGAGAGGGAACTGTCAGAGATCCACTGTTCAGCTCTGGCCTACCTGCTGCAGATGTCAGAGGAGGTTCTGGATGAGCTGAACCTGTGGCAGTACAAAACCTCAGAGGAGGGACGACGTCGCCTGATTCCAGCTGTGAGGAACTGCAGGAAGGTCGAGTAAGTACAGATTTCTGGGGCCGGACATCGGCGTTTAAATCAAGCGAGTGGATCATGTCAGGTAGCAATACCCCCTCCAGTGGTCATTCCTTCAATTCTTTATCTCCATTGCAGCGTCCATAAATTAAAACAACAACAATTCATCCAGAAATGTTCAACACTGGCTGGATATAAGTTCAAAGGTCAATCCAGACAAACCAACATAAGGCAGGAATAATAGGAGCCACAAGTTAACTGACTATCATGAAATTACTGTCATGTCATTAAATAACTTTTGTTTGTTTGTATACATCGTATTCTAACGACAGAAAAACACATTTTAACTAATGACACGTGACTATTTTGCTTCATTTGTTCAACGTAAAAACAGCCGGCCTCGTTGGTTTAAATGGGTGTTTTAGGTCTTTGTGGCGGCTCCGTTTGGAGCCTTTATGTGACCCACAAAGTTGTTTGAGCCTTTCCACACCCGTTAGGTGGCAACTTCATCACTAGCAACAAAAGGTGCAGTGAAAATGATTTGAAGGGAAACAGGCAGATATAACAGAAGCTGAGGGCAATCGATGCAACAGAGACTCTGATGTCATCGATCGGATCGCTGAATTAAGACTTGACGCACGATCGTACAAATTGGATGAAATGCAAAATATCCAAAGAGCCGATAGACAGATAAAAAGATGCACGTTTCTTTAAACCATTTGCTATAATCATTTTAAATATTGAGTAATTATGAGCTGTTCTAAAATAAGACAAATGTTGAGAATAATTCAGTTGCATTTCAGATCTGATGGTCGTTCAAACTGTTGCTCTACGGTGTTGAATTTAGCTTTTCCAGGAAATGAGCTACATTTGTGTTGAGGTAGATTCTCAGATAAGTTGATTAGAAATCCCAAAGTTTGACTCACTATTTTTGTTTCATACACAACAGACTGCCTGGTAGTTTTCTTTCAACGAGTCATTGGGAAGTTGTGGCCTCAGCAATGACGTCAAACCCTTCTCATCTACGGGAGCTGGACTTAAGAGAGAACAAAAGCCTGACAGATGCCGTAGTAAAGTTACTGTCTTCTGCAATGATGCATCCAAACTGCAGACTGGAGACGCTCAGGTCAGGAGGCCTCTGTTGGTCTTTTCTAAATTTCTTTACATTTTCTGCTTTTCTCTTCATTTTCAGATTTAGAAATGTGTTTTTATTTGCCCCATTTATTCCTTTTCCAGGGTGTGGTGCTGCAGTTTATCAGAGATCAGCTGTGGCTCTCTGGCCTCGGCGCTGAGGTCCAATCCCTCCCATCTGAGAGAACTGGAGCTGAGTCACACCGAGCTGAAGGATCCAGGAGTGAAGCTGCTCTGTGGTTTTCTCCAGGATCCTCTCTGTAAGCTGGAGACTCTCAGGTCAGCTTCCTTTTATCTTCGACATAACAACTAAACAATGAAAGGCTTCAAGATAAACTCCATTGACTTTTTGAGAAGAGAAGTGTAGTATGAATTTAAATGAGCCATTGAAAGTCAATTTTATAGATACTTTTTAACTATGTTGTTGCTGTAATATCCCAGTTTATCAGTGGGGGGCCAGAGCACTAACCCTAACCCTAGCCCACAAGCTATCAGGAGTGGGTCGCTTTGTCCCAACTCCTGACCAGAGTTGAGTGCTATTGAGAAATGTGGTCTCACAAACTTGGAAGGTATTTTGACCTACACACACTTTACATACGGTGTAGATCTTGTCCAACCGCCCTGAAAGAACCCAAAATAGGAACATACGGCAGATAAGCCGGTGCAGGACCAGAGGTTTGTTGCTTGTAAGCTGTGCTTTGCTCTGGTACATGTTGATTTTTATTTGACTTCTCTCAAAATAATTGTTATTTTAGACTAAAGTACTGCAGTTTATCAGAGACCAGCTGTGATTCTGTGGCCTCAGCTCTGAAGTCCAACCACTCCCATCTCAGAGAACTGGACCTGGGTCAGAACCAGCTGCAGGATTCAGGAGTGAAGCTGCTCTGTGGTTTTCTCCACTTTCCAAACTGCCGACTGGAAACTCTGAGGTAAACACCATTCTCAAAAATGTCCATTATTCCATCCGAGGGTCCTCACACTTTCTGAGTGTGTGTGTTGTGCCCAGTTCCTTCAGGAGGGAGGGCCACACGGGGACCACTTATTCATGATAAACTGATTTAAGGACAATGAAAAAGCCGACAGATGGTAACCAAAATTAGACAAAACTAGGTGAGGGTGCCTGGTAGACACCAGCCAACGAAGAGGGAGATGGTGAGGGAGACAGGAAGTCATCTAAGACAGGTTGTGCCTTTAAAGATGAGCCACAGGTGAGATAGATCTCTATGATGAGATGGGAGGGAAAGAGGTGGGAGAACCTGGGAAGAGTGAGGGCCAGAACAATATATATTCTCCTCTGGAACAGTGCAAACCTGAGAGGTTGGAATTGTGGTAATTACATATTACTATCATTTTTTAACCTGTAACTAAATTAAATATTTACAGATCATGCCTTTGATTAACCTTTCAGATTAATACTGGTTTCACTTATAACCTTATAAAAGTTTCCCTTCTTTATTTAGATTAAGGGGCTGCAGCTTATCAGAGATCAGCTGTGGCTCTCTGGCCTCGGCGCTGAGGTCCAATCCCTCCCATCTCAGAGAACTGGACCTGAGTCGGAACCAGCTGCAGGATTCAGGAGTGAAGCTGCTCTGTGGTTTTCTCCAGGATCCAAACTGCCGACTGGAAACTCTGAGGTAAACACCATTCTCAAAAACGTCCATTATTCCATCCGAGGGTCCTCACACTTTCTGAGTGTGTGTGTTGTGCCCAGTTCCTTCAGGAGGGGGGGCCACACGGGGACCACTTATTCATGATAAACTGATTTAAGGACAATGAAAAAGCCGACAGATGGTAACCAAAATTAGACAAAACTAGGTGAGGGTGCCTGGTAGACACCAGCCAACGAGGAGGGAGATGGTGAGGGAGACAGGAAGTCATCTAAGACAGGTTGTGCCTTTAAAGATGAGCCACAGGTGAGATGGATCTCCATGATGAGATGGGAGGGAAAGAGGTGGGGAGAACCTGGGAAGAGTGAGGGCCAGAACAATATAGATTCTCCTTTGGAACAGTGCAAACCTGAGAGGTTGGAATTGTGGTAATTACATATTACTATCATTTTTTGACCTGTAACTAAATTAAATATTTACACATAATGCCTGTCGCAAGGATGAACGGCAGTGGAGGAGACAGAGGGAGATGGGAGATTCTTTCCTCCAAAAATGTATTTTAATTTACCAAAAATAAAGCGGCGTCAGAAGATGCCAGGCTAAATCCATACCGACCCTGCACACTCTTACACCCCACAACTTTTTTCCAACAATTTTCTTTTACCTCCAAAACAATGACCAACCAACTCAACAACCAACAAGAAGCCCTGTCTTGGGCCTACTACAGGGCTTTTATACCTGTAGCCCCTCCCACAGGTGAAACCAATTATCAAAATTATTACGCTCACTAATACATTTACAAACTCAAAATTACAACCGAAAAGAAAATACAAAAAGATGCGTAAAACTTCCAAAACAAATTTCCACCACCAACAACCACCCAGTGCACAGTAAAATACATGTTCAATTTACCCCAATAAAACACCCCCGCTAAAATAGATTGTGCCGTAGCACCCCGCGAAACCCCTCCATATATACAATCATGGACCAGTCCTTCGGTTTCCCCAAACGAGGAAGTATGTCCTGCTGGTGAGCTATGGTAAAAAGTGGTGTGTCTGAAATGCTTAAACCGAGTACCCCTAGACGGAACAGAATGGAAATGAAATGTTTGTGTGTGCGTATGAAGTGTGTGCGTAAGGGGCACGGCTCACTCCGTGACAATGCCTTTGATTAACCTTTCAGATTAATACTGGTTTCACTTATAACCTTATAAAACTTTCCCTTCTTTATTTAGATTATGGAGCTGCAGTTTATCAGAGATCAGCTGTGGCTCTCTGGCCTCGGCGCTGAGGTCCAATCCCTCCCATCTCAGAAAACTGGACCTGGGTCAGAACCAGCTGAAGGATTCAGAGCTGAAGCTGCTGTCTGATCTCGTAGAGAATCCACACTATGGGCTGGAGACATTGAGTCAGTAGCTGGTTGAAGCCAGTCAACTCCCGCTCATCTGCTGCATCACTCACTGACCACTGGTGAAGAGCATCTGTGGAAACATCTGCCGTCTACTCCCTCCATAGATGAAGAATTCAGTTTTTAAAAAGCGCTGGTGGACTTTCAGGAGATCAGTCGATGGTCGACAAAGCAGAAGCAGCTTCGCCTTGAAGTTAAATTAGTTCCTGGTATCACACAATGCTTCTTTATAAAGTTCTAAATGGCTCCTCGGCCACTCTTAGAAGCATGGAAACATTCTCTTAATTGTCTCTTCAAATGTCTGTATTATACGTTACTATTTTACATCATGCCTTCAGAATCTTTAGGGTTTAGTATTTCCTGTCTCTGTGACATGGAGCATTGGAATATTTCAGCTGCAGCCAGCAAAAACCCATCAGAATGACGGCTATCGGTGGGAACCGCAGGTCATTTGACTTTAGTCAGTCTGTTCAATGTTATAGGATTTATTTATTTATTTATAATCTAATAAAAACTATGAATAAATGTGGGAAATAGGAAATAAAAAGAAGCAAAATGACCAAATAAAACTCCCATGAATACTGTAAATTTAAAGATGTCAAGAATGGAATATCATCTTAAATTTAATCAAACATAAAGTGAAAAGGCCTCCTTTAAGTTTACTGCAAAAATAAACACAAAATCAAGAGCGACACGCGCCAAAAACGTCTCATTCTCTCTTCTGTCTCCACTCATTCTTTTATATTCTCTTAAGATAATGGGGATGGGGTCATGTGATAACAAAACAAGCTAATTGGGGACTATATTTTTGTTGCAAGAACTTTGGCTCTTCAGAAGTTTCTATGTTGGCTTCCACAGATTGTGCATCCACTAAAAACTCAGTGTTTTTGAGGAACTACCAGGAGTGGCTGGAGTGGAGGCCAATGACGCTACAGCTACATATAGCTACATATAGATCACCGTTTGTCACAGCTCCATTTCCCCAGTTCCCTCCTGTCCCCCTGCCTCTGCTCCACTCTACCTGCCAGCCACTCCCACCTCAACTCCACTCACCTGCAGCACAGCTGCAGCTCATTCCCAATCAGCCCTGCTATCAGCCTCCCCTGCACTCTCACTCTTTGCCAGATTGTTTCTTCTGCCTTGATGCGATACTTTCCAGCGTTATTTCCCTGCCGGATTACGTGTTACCGACCCTGCCTGTCTTCGTTCTGCCTGCCTCGCCTGTTCCCTGGACAACCTACCTGCTTTCTGCCCCTGACTACGACTTCTGCCTCAGCGTTTCTGGTTCCTGTCTGCTCACCTGGTTTTGACTTCTCCGCCTGGCCCCGACTTCGCTGCTGCTCGTCCCCAGTCTGCTCCGCTACATCGTGAGCCTCCTCTCCTGTAAGCCCCTTCCTGTCACTCCTGCCCACTGTCAGCGGAACTGCACGGTTCCGAGGATTTACGTCCTTCCCCCTTGGTTCCGCATTCCATCTCTGCTTGACCCACTCCCCGAGCCTGCAACCCATAGACTTTGTGTGGGCCCTGAGCCTGAAGAACGGACTATTTCCTGTGTTTCCTTTGTGTCTGCCTGAGTTCCTGTTTGCCCGTGTGCAAATAAGTCATTACCAGAGGAACTCTTGTATTGGGGGCAGAAAAGGTACATTTTTACCTGGTAAAATTCAGTCAAAAGAGCACTAAAAGCATGAATAAACTGAATCATGTAGATTCTAATGACATAAGCTGGAGCTCCTACAGTTACAGCCCATAATGAGACTGCAACTGTTTCTGTGATAGTGAACTTTTATACAGTTTACATTCTGCAGATTTCTGTCAAATTCCAATGCAAACATTCGCGTTAATCGATATAATAGAAATCTGTTACACATCATGGATCAGTCAGTAATCTTGGACAACAGCAACGTTTAATCCTGGATCACTGCTCCATATATTTAAATGAACAAAGACGGCTGATACTGATTTAAGACAGAATTTGTGCATTTTGATGATCACATTCATCGGATTTTTAACCACTGATGGAAACATCCTGATTCATTTAAATCAGGGGTGTCAAAGTCAAATGGACGGACGGCCAAATAAAAAATGTAGCTCCAAGCCGAGGGCCAGACTGATCCAATGTTCATTGAAACATTTTAAAATGACCGCATGTAGTCTAGTGCAGGGGTCACCAACCTTTTTGAGAGGGAGAGCTACTTCCTGGGTACTGAATCATGTGAAGGGCTACCAGTTTGATACACACTTCTGAAACAGCCAATTTGCTCAATTTATCTTTAACTAAATGTCATTATTAATAGTTAATGATATTCATCTCTGCAAAGACACTGATCATCTTAATGATTTCTCACAATCAATATCAACAATGATTTAACAAGGTCGGGAACAGATAAATATCAATATGCAACACTTTATTTCTATATTTTGTCTTAGTGCAAGTGTTTTTCAAATTGAAATAAATGTTGAAAACCATTTTAAAATGATCACTTCTCCAACAGTCCTAGGAAATCACAATGTCCCATTTTTACCAGCCACTGACATTTTTTAACAAATCATGAATTACTTTGCACCACGTTTGTACAAATAATAAATCATGTAAAATACAAAGATAAACGTTCATACTTTAAAATAAATCTGATTACGTTTTGAACTTCACACTCCAGTCTGCAGATTTTTCCACATGAGCATTTTAACATAAACAATTGTTACATTTTACAAACACATTTAACAAATTCTGAAGGAGACACCAAATCTGGTGTCCGTTTCTTTGTCCGTTGGGGGGAAGCCTGGCGTTGCTGCGGTTACCAGTGTGTTGTCCTCTGGTGGGGAACTTGACAGTGCAGCTCTGAGTGAGTCTGGCAGATGTGCATCAGGGAGGCGTCTTCTGTGTTGGTTCTTGATGAAGTTCCTGTCAGAAAAGGCTGATTCACAAAGAGAGGTCGAACCAAAAAGGCTTGCAACCTTCATAGCTGCTGTACATACACCACTGTACTTTTCTGTGTCAACAAGGCACCAAAAGTTTGGTGCAGCCTGAGAGGCTTTGAGCTGCAGCTCATTTCACAATGTTCCAATTTCAATTAGCATCTGTGCAGCATCCAGGCTGAAGGTTGCACTGAACTGCTGAGCAATGCATGATATGTCCACGTTCATGAAAGGGTTAGAAATGAATGACAAACATGGCTCAAGCTGATCCAGGTCACAAAACCTGTTCTCAAACTCTTGCCCAAGTCTTTTTATGAGCTGAGAGCACTTTTCTGCGCTTTAGTCCAAAGCCTCACATGCAGAAGCGTTGTCTCTCAGCACCATCTGCACAGAGGGGAAGTGCAGCACCTTTTGTCTGTAAATGCACAGAGAAAATGTTCATCTTGGCTTTAGATGCATTTACAGCACTGATCCTATCAGCAACAGTCTCACCTTTGCCTTGCAGCTCCCAGTTCAAACTGTTCCGTTTCCCAGTAATGTCTGTTAAAAATGCAAGGTCCAGTGTCCAGCCAGTGTCCTCCATCAGCGCGGCGTCTTCCCCTCTGGACTGCATGAACTCTTTTATTTCACTCAAAAGTGACAAAAAAGGAAGCAAAATCCGTCCCCTGCTGAGCCATCGGATTTCTGTGTGTAGGAGCAGGTCACCATATTCAGTTGGCAGCTCCACTGGGGAACAATTTGAAAATATCCTGTTGAAATTATTCTAAATTATTCTGATTAAAAATAAAATTGGCACGCTGATTCCAAAATTACAGTCATTCCCCCCCAGCCCGTCAAGTTTTGAAAGCTTCTCCTCCAGATCAGCAAATTTCCCCTAATGAGCTGGAGTCAGACTGGCCAGCTGATGACAACTGGATCAGCTCCGTTGGTGCCGTCACCATTAAGAGGTGTGTGCAGCCCCCAAAAGGTCAGTACTGTCAATATCCTATAGGGGACACTTTGAACCAGAGGGGATCCTATAGATCAAAAAGTTGACCCAGTTTGATTCCGCACCCAAAAACGAACATCTGTCAGACGAACTCCAGTTGTTTCCCAGTATTTCAGTTCAAACGTGGACCAAATTGTTCTGAAGAGAGGCGCTTGTGCTGGATATGACGCGATCAAAACACGAACACGTGACGTGTAGAGGAAGAAGAAGCGAAAGTGAAAGTTCTCAACTTCGGGCTCCATCTTGAGTGACCGAGCCATGATGGAAAACCTCTAATATTCAGGTAGCATTTGGTTCTTTCACTGCTGTCGTCTCGAATCAATGTTCCGCTGCGAGATGCGGCTTAATAAGCTGCGTGTTCGCAATGAGCGTGCGCGTGTTTCGGACGCATATTGCGGCTGGTCGACGGGAATGTTGTGACGCATGATCAAACTTTGTACCGTGTTTCCTCTAACTGCGTTTTCCGCTAACCCTGAGCCGACATTTTAGAGGGTGAGGAAGCACATTTTAATACTCACAATAAGTCGACAATATTATTTGCAGTTAGTGGAAAAATCCACGGAAAGAGGGACACAAACGCGACAGTTTTAGCCTCCTCTCTTTGTCCCTCCACCAGGGGACAATCAATCCTTTATTTAAAAAAGGAGAGTATGGAAAGAGGGAGAGATCAAGGCATTCCATTTTATTGTTTTAACAACTGGTTCTTTGTGGAATATGAATGTGTTATTATGGATTTATGAAATGTGTTCTGTTTTGAATGAAGCCGTCAAGAAAACGAAACGAAACTAAACCCATGGTGTTTTGATATTTTTGGTCCTGTACATGTGGTCAGATAAGATTAGTCTGAGCAGAATTGGGTGTTTTTTGCCCTTTGCTGTGTGTCATCTATTCTATTCAGCATGTTGGGTTGCTTGACTTCTGTTGGGTTGTGTCAACTTGATCATCACTTCTGAGATATTGACACACCTTTTTCCTGAGGCTGGCTCCAATGCTGCCAACACACCTGGCCATGGATATGGTGGGACTTCTGTGATGAGTGGGGTCAGAGGTGGTGGACAAGCTCTGCTCCAAAACAAGCTTGCTAGATATGTTTGGGATCTCCTCCGCCACAACCACCAGCTGCAACTAGTAGCTGTGCACGCCATGCAGAGTTTTGACCTCTAGGTCAGGCTACAAATGTTTTTTCCAGCACCATGTGTTGGTGAGAAACATGATGCACCTGATCAAAAAAAGCTGCTTGTAATCTGACAGACGAGCCATGATGAGATGTCAAGGTGCGTTGTTGAAAATGAAGATCCTCTTCTTGGAATCCTGTCTGAGATGACAGAAGATGATGCTGCATTTGACCCACTTTGATGATGTGATGACGTATTTCTGTTTAGTTTTGAATGCATTCTCATCTTATTTGTTAAATTTAATGTTGAGAACTGACATCTTGAAAGAATTTAGGTTTTCTCGTAAACCATAACCAGATAAAAAATGATTTAATTTGTATTTGTGTGTGTCCGTCTAATGCCACCGCACCTTCTGAAACACCCAGGAGAAACATTTTTTCCACAACTGTTTTATATTTAACATGGTGTCAACTTTTAAGATTTCCCAAAACTTTTTTCCAATATATATGTGGCCTGTATGATGTACAGGGTGACATCATATACCGTAATAGATTTTGATGTGAATGAGCCGACAACACGTCATTGGACAGACCTCTGCTTGTCTTCATGCTGAGAATCATGTTCTTTAATCTTCTTTTCTGTGTCAGCAGACTGTTCCTGCTTAACCATTTAGACTCACATTTAAAAATGAGCGAATGTGTGATGGAAGAGGAAGAGAGAGCAAAGTCCACAGTGTCCAGCTGTGTGTCCATGAAGAGCGACAGGTCCAAAGGGCACCCTTTAAACTTCGGTATTGGACCTCAAGGCTCACCTTTAAAGTAAGGTTTTCTGAACCACATAACTCTGCCTTAGAACATTTCACAACCATACAAAACATCATTTTGTGGGTATTAGCCTCCACTATCGTGAAAAATGAAATTCATCAGCTCTTTAAAATGAAACGGTGCACGGTCCTTTCACCATGTTGGCCTGTGGAAAACCAGTGTTGTCGGGCCGATGGACCAGCGTCCCCGTCGTTGCCGGACCACCGTTGGCCACCAGTTGGGTTTTGGGATCAAAGTGGGGGCGTTTCCTGTATCCGGTTCTCCTCACGGATCCATGACTACAACATGTTGCTGCAAGTGCAGAGACGTTTGCTCTGGAAAGAACTTTAGAGCACATTCAGTGCTGCAGGATGAGGGGCTGGAAAAAATGCCAGTTCTTTTCTCACTGCAGGGAACAGTTAAAAAAGCAGCTTAAGCTCTGAAAACATGAAAATTATACATATACATCATTGATTTATTGATTCAGTTGTTATCAGTTGTGAATATTGTTGATTAGAAACAAGAATCATGTTTAAACTGAAAGATGAATTCAGACATAAATGCTGGAACAATATTGAGTCTTGATCAGGTTCTTTCATCCTATAAATCAAAGGACTAATAGAGATGTGTTTCATAGTGAGAGGGGGGAGCACATCCTATCAAACTGGGACCAGTCAGCTCCACCAGGAGAGTCCTCTTGTTCACAATCTGGAAGCAGATCTGGAGATGCTGAAATGAAGCCCAAACAAAGTAAAACTGTTCAATATGAGATTTAATTTGTGATGTCATGAATTTGTAGTTGTGTTGATGATTTATTATAGATGGAAATCATTGGTTCACTTGTGTTCAGGAGGTGATCTGCAGGAGGTGATAGAAGGTCATAAGATCAGTCTGAAGAGAAGATGTGAACATGTGACTGAAGGAACTCATGAAGCAGGAAGTGGAACCCTGCTGAACAAGATCTACACTGAGCTCTACATCACTGAGGGACAAAGTGAAGAGGTGGACACACAACATGAGGTGAGACAGCTTGAGAGAACCTCCAAGAAGAACATCCAGGACACTCCAATCAAGTGCCAGGACATCTTCAAAGTCTTATCTGAGCAACAGAGACACATCAGAGTGGTTCTGACCAACGGTGTCGCCGGCGTTGGAAAAACCTTCTCAGTGCAGAAGTTCAGTCTGGACTGGGCAGCTCATCTCTGATGTCACACAAGTATCGTCAGTTGAGGTGCTCCTGGTGAACCTCATCCAGGGGAACCTGCTTCCCTCAGCTCTCATCTGGATCACCTCCAGACCTGCAGCAGCCTATCAGATTCCTCCCTCGTGTGTTGAAAGGATCACAGAAGTACGAGGCTTCACTGACTCCCAGAAGGAGGAGTACTTCAGGAGGAGGTTCAGTGATGAAGATCTGTCCAAGAGAATCATCTCACACATCAAGGCCTCCAGGAGCCTCCACATCATGTGTCTGATCCCAGTTTTCTGCTGGATCACTGCTATAGTTCTGGAGGACATGATGACCAGAGACCAGAGAGGAGAGCTGCCCAAAACCCTGACTGACCTCTACTCACACTTCCTGAGGGTTCAGATAAAGAGGAAGAAGCAGAAGTATGGAGGAAAGCAGAGACCAGAGGAACTGACTGAGGCTGATAAAGAACTCCTTCTGAAGTTGGGTCGGCTGGCGTTTGAACATCTGGAAAAAGGAAACATCATGTTCTACTCAGAAGACCTGGAGCGATGTGGACTGGACGTCTCCGAGGTGTCGGTGTACTCAGGAGTTTGTACAGAGATCTTCAAGAGAGAGAGTGTGATCTTCCAGAAATCAGTCTACTGCTTTGTTCATCTGAGCGTTCAGGAGTTTCTGGCTGCCGTCTACATGTTCCACCGTTACACCAGGAAAGACGCAGCAGTTATAAATAAGTTCCTAAAATATTCTAAACCAAACCCCTTTTCCTGGTTTGTTGGGTTGTTTCATCATGATCCAGTCACATCTCTTGATGACTTCCTCAGTAGAGCACTAATGAAATCTCTCAAAAGTGAAAATGGCCACCTGGACTTGTTTGTTCGCTTCCTTCATGGTCTCTCTCTGGAGTCCAATCAGAGGATCTTGGGTGGACTGTTGGATCAGAGGAACAGCCACCCAGAAACCATCCAGAAGGTCCTCAACAACCTGAAGGAGGTGAACAGTGATGAAATCTCCCCAGACAGAAGCATCAACATCTTCCACTGTCTGATGGAGATGAAGGATCAGTCAGTCCATCAGGAGATCCAAGAGTTCCTGAAGTCAGGGAAGAAATCAGAGAGGAGACTGTCAGAGATCCACTGTTCAGCTCTGGCCTACCTGCTGCAGATGTCAGAGGAGGTTCTGGATGAGCTGAACCTGTGGCAGTACAAAACCTCAGAGGACGGACGACGTCGCCTGATTCCAGCTGTGAGGAACTGCAGGAAGGTCGTGTAAGTAAAGATTTTTGGGGCTGGACATCGGCGTTTAAATCAAGCGAGTGGATCATGTCAGGTAGCAATACCCCCTCCAGTGGTCATTCCTTCAATTCTTTATCTCCATTGCAGCGTCCATAAATTAAAAACAACAACAATTCATCCAGAAATGTTCAACACTGGCTGGATATAAGTTCAAAGGTCAATCCAGACAAACCAACATAAGGCAAGAATAATAGGAGCCACAAGTTAACTGACTATCATGAAATTATTGTCATGTCATTAAATCACTTTTGTTTGTTTGTATACATCGTATTCAAATGACAGAAAAACACATTTTAACTAATGACACGTGACTATTTTGCTTCATTTGTTCAACGTAAAAACAGCCGGCCTCGTTGGTTTAAATGGGTGTTTTAGGTCTTTGTGGCGGTTCCGTTTGGAGCCTTTATGTGACCCACAAAGTTGTTTGAGCCTTTCCACACCCGTTAGGTGGCAACTTCATCACTAGCAACAAAAGGTGCAGTGAAAATGATTTGAAGGGAAACAGGCAGATAGAACAGAAGCTGAGGGCAATCGATCCAACCAGAGACTCTGATGTCATCGATCGGATCGCTGAATTAAGACTTGACGCACCATCGTACAAATTGGATGAAATGCAAAATATCCAAAGAGCCGATAGACAGATAAAAAGATGCACGTTTCTTTAAACCATTTGCTATAATCATTTTAAATATTGAGTAATTATGAGCTGTTCTAAAATAAGACAAATGTTGAGAATAATTCAGTCGCATTTCAGATCTGATGGTCGTTCAAACTGTTGCTCTATGGTGTTGAATTTAGCTTTTCCAGGAAATGAGCTACATTTGTGTTGAGGTAGATTCTCAGATAAGTTGATTAGAAATCCCAAAGTTTGACTCACTATTTTTGTTTCATGCACAACAGACTGTCTGGTAGTTTTCTTTCAACGAGTCATTGGGAAGTTGTGGCCTCAGCAATGACGTCAAACCCTTCTCATCTACGGGAGCTGAGCTTAAGATGGAACAAAAGCCTGACAGATGCCGACGTAAAGTTACTGTCTTCTGCAATGATGCATCCAAACTGCAGACTGGAGACGCTCAGGTCAGGAGGCCTCTGTTGGTCTTTTCTAAATTTCTTTACATTTTCTGCTTTTCTCTTCATTTTCAGATTTAGAAATGTGTTTTTATTTGCCTCATTTATTCCTTTTCCAGGCTGTGGGACTGCAGCTTATCAGAGATCAGCTGTGGCTCTCTGGCCTCGGCGCTGTGGTCCAATCCCTCCCATCTGAGGGTTCTGGAGCTGAGTAGGAACCAGCTGCAGGATCCAGCAGTGAAGCTGCTCTGTGGTGCTCTCCAGGATCCTCTCTGTGAGCTGGAGACTCTCAGGTCAGTCAGAGATGATCCAGTACTTTCCCAGGTGTAACTAGTTAGACAATAAATGTTTCCATGTTTGATCTTTGTTATAAACGTAGTGTTACAGTTCTCAGAAAAAAGACCACACAGGACAGATTTGCAGTATTAAATTGGTTGTGGAAATCTGTCCCATGTCAGGATGGTCATCAATGACTAGAAAGGAAGTATCAGTTGTAGATTTGTCTTGTTTTATTTTAGGCTGGCCACAAAACCGCCCTTGGTACCGAAAGCCTGCAGTCATTCTCATCTTAGGTGGCTTTATTCCAGCCAGAAGCCCAAACCTGCCTCCCTCTTAAAGGGGCAGCAGGTCAGTCCAACCACAGAAACCTTCATGAAGATCTGAAGCTTTCAGCATCCACAATTGTTGCACCTCACTTCCATTGGAGTCCAAATCAGAAGTCAACAAGTTGATTCTACACCGATTCTACACAATGCAACCATTTTAAAAAGGTTTCCATCCATACGTTTTCACACATTTTTATATAAATCTTTTTGTTCATCGCCTCCTTCTGTTGTAATGGTCATTAAAGAAAATGACCTTATTGGAGTTTTTCTCCTCACAAATATGACTTTCTATGAACGATGCAATAAATGCAGCTTGCAATCTAAGACAATATGGAAGTATGTGAATATAATAGTAGTGGAAGCAGCTCATAAAATAATACATTTGCTCTTCTCATCGAATCTTTGTGTTATTAAAGAAAAACCTGCTCTTAGTCAACAACATCTAAGACATCAACCAAAAATCCTAATTTTATACAATCTAATATAAAACAGTAGAGAAGACTCTTTCTGCAGAGACACTGGTGGCAGGAATGCAGAAGTATCACCTGCTCAACTTGGAAGGTGGAGCAGAAACCACCAGCTGAGAAGGTCCTCAGCGAGAGGAAGTGGTGGAGAACCATGAAACTTGCTAAGCTCCACCTCAGCTCCAGAGACGGGCTGAGCTGGAGCTGTGGCACCAGGTATCGCCCAGATAAGCCTCCAACAAACAAGCTCTTCTCTTGGGAGGAGAGGGCTTTGAATCTCAGCTCAGTGTGCTTGTCTCTAGTAGGTGGCAGCTGCAGCTTTTCCTGAGGTCCTTGTTGATGCCCTGAGGGGAATTGATGCTCCTGCAATGTTTTCTGGCAGCATTGAGCTTGCAGTGGGGCAATCAAACACACTGTGGGGTGGCTCTCTTTCCTTCTCTCATCTTCTCTCCACTTTACATACGGTGGAGATCTTGTCCACCCGCCCTGAAAGAACCCAAAATAGGAACATACGGCAGATAAGCCGGTGCAGGACCAGAGGTTTGTTGCTTGGAAGCTGTGTTTTGCTCTGGTACATGTTGATTTTTATTTGTCTTCTCTCAACATAATTGTTATTTTAGCCTAAGAGGCTGCAGTTTATCAGAGACCAGCTGTGATTCTGTGGCCTCAGCTCTGAAGTCCAACCTCTCCCATCTGAGGGTTCTGGACCTGAGCTACAACCCGTTGCAGGATTCAGGAGTGAAGCGGCTCTGTTCTGGACTGGAGAGTCCAAACTGTAAACTGGAGACGCTCAGGTCAGTCTTCATTTTTCTACCTATATACCAGCTGCTAAGATGGTGAAGTGAGGCTGTTCTCAACACTGCTGTGATGCACCACATTAAAAACATTCCTTGTAATATCGTGAATTCAGGTCTGACCCAACTAAGAACTAACGTAGGTTTAGTACTGATGCAGATAACATGCAGACCTGCACCGTATAACCTCATCCTGCATTTTTCAGATTGATTAAGTGCAGCTTATCAGAGATCAGCTGTGGCTCTCTGGCCTCGGCGCTGAGGTCCAATCCCTCCCATCTCAGAGAACTGGACCTGAGTCAGAACCAGCTGCAGGATTCAGGAGTGAAGCGGCTCTGTGGTTTTCTCCACTTTCCAAACTGCCGACTGGAAACTCTGAGGTAAACACCATTCTCAAAAATGTCCATTGTTCCATCCAAGGGTCCTCAAACTTTCTGAGTGTGTGTGTTGTGCCCAGTTCCTTCAGGAGGGAGGGCCACACGGGGACCACTTATTCATGATAAACTGATTTAAGGACAATGAAAAAGCCGACAGATGGTAACCAAAATTAGACAAAACTAGGTGAGGGTGCCTGGTAGACACCAGCCAACGAGGAGGGAGATGGTGAGGGAGACAGGAAGTCATCTAAGACAGGTTGTGCCTTTAAAGATGAGCCACAGGTGAGATGGATCTCCATGATGAGATGGGAGGGAAAGAGGTGGGAGAACCTGGGAAGAGTGAGGGCCAGAACAATATATATTCTCCTTTGGAACAGTGCAAACCTGAGAGGTTGGAATTGTGGTCATTACATATTACTATCATTTTTTAACCTGTAACTAAATTAAATATTTACAGATCATGCCTTTGATTAACCTTTCAGATGAATACTGGTTTCACTTATAACCTTATAAAAGTTTCCCTTCTTTATTTAGATTAGAGGGCTGCAGGTTATCAGAGATCAGCTGTGGCTCTCTGGCCTCGGCGCTGAGGTCCAATCCCTCCCATCTGAGGGTTCTGGACCTGAGTCAGAACCAGCTGCAGGATTCAGGAGTGAAGCTGCTCTGTGGTTTTCTCCAGGATCCAAACTGTCGACTGGAAACTCTGAGGTAAACACCATTCTCAAAAATGTCCATTATTCCATCCGAGGGTCCTCACACTTTCTGAGTGTGTGTGTTGTGCCCAGTTCCTTCAGGAGGGAGGGCCACACGGGGACCACTTATTCATGATAAATTGATTTAAGGACAATGAAAAAGCCGACAGATGGGAACCAAAATTAGACAAAACTAGGTGAGGGTGCCTGGTAGACACCAGCCAACGAGGAGGGAGATGGTGAGGGAGACAGGAAGTCATCTAAGACAGGTTGTGCCTTTAAAGATGAGCCACAGGTGAGATGGATCTCCATGATGAGATGGGAGGGAAAGAGGTGGGAGAACCTGGGAAGAGTGAGGGCCAGAACAATATATATTCTCCTCTGGAACAGAGCAAACCTGAGAGGTTGGAATTGTGGTAATTACATATTACTATCATTTTTTAACCTGTAACTAAATTAAATATTTACAGATCATGCCTTTGATTAACCTTTCAGATGAATACTGGTTTCACTTATAACCTTATAAAAGTTTCCCATCTTTATTTAGATTAGAGCGCTGCAGTTTATCAGAGATCAGCTGTGGCTCTCTGGCCTTGGCGCTGAGGTCCAATCCCTCCCATCTCAGAAAACTGGACCTGAGTTGGAACCAGCTGCAGGATTCAGGAGTGAAGCGGCTCTGTTCTGGACTGGAGAGTCCAAACTGTAAACTGGAGAGGCTCAGGTCAGTCTTCATTTTTCTACCTATATACCAGCTGCTAAGATGGTGAAGTGAGGCTGTTCTCAACACTGCTGTGATGCACCACATTAAAAAAATTCCTTGTAATATCGTGAATTCAGGTCTGACCCAACTAAGAACTAACATAGGTTTAGTACTGAGGCAGATAACATGCAGACCTGCACCGTATAACCTCATCCTGCATTTTTCAGATTGCTTTACTGCAGCTTATCAGAGATCAGCTGTGGCTCTCTGGCCTCGGCGCTGAGGTCCAATCCCTCCCATCTCAGAGAACTGGACCTGAGTGGGAACCAGCTGAAGGATTCAGGAGTGAAGCTGCTGTCTGATCTCGTAGAGAATCCACACTATGGGCTGGAGACATTGAGACAGTAGCTGGTTGAAGCCAGTCAACTCCCGCTCATCTGCTGCATCACTCACTGACCACTGGTGAAGAGCATCTGTGGAAACATCTGCCGTCTACTCCCTCCATAGATGAAAAATTCAGTTTTTAAAAAGCGCTGGTGGACTTTCAGGAGATCAGTCGATGGTCGACAAAGCAGAAGCAGCTTCGCCTTGAAGTTAAATTAGTTCCTGGTATCACACAATGCATCTTTATAAAGTTCTAAATGGCTCCTCGGCCACTCTTAGAAGCATGGAAACATTGTCTTAATTGTCTCTTCAAATGTCTGTATTATACGTTACTATTTTACATCATGCCTTCAGAATCTTTAGGGTTTAGTATTTACTGTCTCTGTGACATGGAGCATTGGAATATTTCAGCTGCAGCCAGCAAAAACCCATCAGAATGACGGCTATCGGTGGGAACCGCAGGTCATTTGACTTTAGTCAGTCTGTTCAATGTTATAGGATTTATTGCAATCTAATAAAAACTATGAATAAATGTGGGAAATAGGAAATAAAAAGAAGCAAAATGACCAAATAAATCTCCCATGAATACTGTAAATTTAAAGATGTCAAGAATGGAATATCAGCTTAAATTTAATCAAACATAAAGTGAAAAGGCCTCCTTTAAGTTTACTGCAAAAATAAACACAAAATCAAGAGCGACACGCGCCAAAAACGTCTCATTCTCTCTTCTGTCTCCACTCATTCTCTTATATTCTCTTATGATAATGGGGACGGGGTCGTGTGATAACAAAACAACCTAATTGGGGACTATATTTTTGTTGCAAGAACTTTGGCTCTTCAGAAGTTTCTATGTTGGCTTCCACAGATTGTGCATCCACTAGAAACTCTGTGTTTTGAGGAACTACCAGGAGTGGCTGGAGTGGAGGCCAATGACGCTATAGCTACATATAGCTACATATAGATCACCATTATCCTCAACCCAAAAGACCACCAGTTGGCGCAGCAATACTAAAGATAGGAGGTTGTGGTCGTTGCGCAGACGCGGAGTGATATCACGCACAAACGTGCCCTATGTTCTATATACCGTATGTTCGCGACCAAAGGGCGCACCGTATTAAAAGGTGCAGCCTCAGTTACGGGTGCTATTTCTGTATTTAACACATACATCAGGCGCTCCGGATTATAGGGCGCGGGCATGGTAAAATATACCGCTACCATAGCTTAAAACATGCATGCTAGCGCGTATTTAGCAATTTAGCGAAAGCCGGCAAGTTGAACAACCGACAACAATGTTTTTTTCGTATTTTGTTATTAAACCCCGGAGGGCTGAAGCAGGACCGCTGTTAAAAATGTATCAGTCCGCGCTTCCAGTTCTGGTGCAACGTCCAGTTCTAAATGTATGAATCCGCGTATTGACGTTTCAACGTCCCATCAGTAAAGGGAGAGATTTGGATATAGTCCCCCTGAGGTGGTGTGTTTAGAGCAGTTCTTAACAACTTTCTCTTTGCCTGATAAGAGGTCCAAACATTATTTCACTTCCCTATAAAATACTCTAAAATTTGCCATTCAAGATCAGATCCCACCAGGTATAATTCATCCTCTAAATTTTCACAATTTCTTATTCTGTCAGGCTGTTTTTAAACCTTTGGCAACATCAAATAAAGTACCCAACTGGTATTATGTCAGGCTGGTTTACATCCCATTAAAGAAGCCAGCAGAAATAAAGCACAACAGTTACACAGACTACGCACAATAATATAGAGGATATAAAAAACAGTGTTGAGATGGGTTTGTGTCACTTTAGTAAAATCAAAGCATTTTTCTTTATGTGCCAGCAATGAACACAATCTAAGAAGTCTTTGACACTAAACATATGGAGCTCCTATAGAACAAACTAAAGATTTGTTGTTATTAAGATAAAGAAATGCAACATTTCCCCCAGAGAAACGATGGCGATGGAAAAAGCCCTGGCTGTGTGTGTGCATCACAGCAGGCGTGGGTTCTCCTCTCTGGAGTCATGCGGGGCTCCTTTGAAGGGCAGATGAGGAGGTTGGTTACAGATTCCCCTCAGAAAGATGATTACGGTGCCAAAGGTCATCACCGGGGTAACCAGGAAGAGGCAGAGCCGGTCTACTGTACGAGCGATGCCGCTCCAGTTATCCTTCTCCTGTCAGGACCAGACATTTACGCCACTTTTGATCTTTTTAAATCAGACTTTGGGTTGAGGATCTGTTTGAATCCTCTGAGCTCATTGTAGTCGTTCTTGTTGCGCATGTGTTTAATGATGTAGTGGCTCCATCCACAGCCGGCTTGATCTCTGCGTACAGCTGATGGCTCCTCCCTCTTCTTGTGGTTTCACAGCTCCACACAGACACCAAAGCTCAGAACTCAAATGAAGCTACTGATGCTTCTATAGCTCATGTGTTTAAATGTTTCTGGAAACGTCCTGGCAGCGTGTGTGACTCGGGTCACCAGTCCGTGTCTCCCAGACTGTTTCTCAAACATCAGCTCACTGCGGGACTTCACACTGTCGTACTCCTCAGCCGAGGCAATGTAGCCCACTGAGCTGGATCGCCGTGGTAACGCTCCATCCCAGTACGGCTCTGCCTCAGCAGGGCGGGACATGCGCAAGATGTGGGGTAATCGCTGGAGGAAGAGCTGGCAGAAAAAGAAACAGGATTTGGAACACTGATACTGATGTGTGTGTGTGTTATAGTGGTATAGACCCAAATCTCCAGTTTTTAGATGGTGGCTCAACCAGATGTTGTCCTGATGTGACCCAGAGGAACTTTTGGGCTTCTTCTCCTGGTGGAACAGCCGATGTTCTTGTACGAAGCTCCCCAAACCAAGACGTATCCGAAGCGGGTTCGTCTGGTCCGGGTTCCCGGCGGTCCGTTATCGAGACCCGATGAGGCCGAACAGGTCGCAGCATTTGTGCTTTCGCCTTTATTTGAGCAGCTTGTCCCGGTTTTCAGAGGGCGCGGAGCTTTGCTCTGTTTGGAATTTAACGTGTCCCGCACCCCCCCGAGGGATCACGATAATGGGCTTTTAGCGAAATGAGATCCCAAAGTTGAGCTGCGTGCCCGTCTCAACACCGTCTGGTGGTCGGGTTCCGTTATTGGAGCCCTGATCTGAGGGGAGAGGGTTTAATCAAATAAGAGTGAATAAATAACAACGGGGACTGAGGAATTAGCTTCTAACATTAGCATTTTAAGGCAAATATTAAAGCAGCCATTCATATAATTCAGGTCAAACCTGTTAGCGGAGCGGCTCATGGCTTCCAGAAACGGCATTAAGTCCGCAGACGAATTTCCAAAACTCAGCTAACGACATTAAAAGTAAAACTGGAAGAAACTGAGATTCAATTCGCTGTGATCACATTTCTGGCAGGGGAGCCACCCGGAGAACAGCGGGATATTTCAAATGCGGAGTTCATTTCTAATCCCGAAACCTCAAACATTCCGACCCACCTGAGCGCAGAACCGGTCCCAGCATCTCCATCACGTCCGATGACGCCGCGGCGCCAAAGACGGCGCTAACACGCCGGGGGCCCGCTGCAGCGCGGGACATGAATCTCGGAGCGTTCTCGTATCCAGATGGATGGATTTGAGGGTTGGAATGAAATGAAAGAAAATGAGGGGGGAGGGTGTTTTGGAGAAGGGAGATGGGATGCGATTCTGGACAGATGTTCCAGATGAGCCGGAGATGGGAACAAATGTGAGATTATTCCACAGATGGATGAAAACGCAACTTTTTATTCCTTTGTTTTTAATCCAGATCAGCTTTTTTTTGGCGCCCTCCTTTTTATTTTCCCTCAGTAGCCGGAACTGTAGCATACAGCACGCCGATTAGCATGCAGCGCGGCGCAGCCTCATTAGCTTGTCAAACCAAATTACAGGTGCGATACGCCGGGTCAATCATTCATCGCGCCGCTCTCCTCTTTGTTTCGCCGCCGCCATATTAGAGATTCGTCCAATCGATTTAATTGCGGGTGATTGTCGGAGTCGATCCGGCGGCTCCTTACAATCACCGCTGACGATCGACGGCCGTTGCCTTCCATTCTCCTGCTGTCACGCTAAAGGAATATCGACGCTAGCTACACCAACACCAACACTTTTTTTTTGTAATTTTCCACCAGAGACCTGTAAAAAGTTTCTAATTTAGTTTGTCGGGTTTGTTCTAGCTTCCGGCGCGGTTGCGTTTTATTACCCGCCGTCTGCGGTGTAACAGCGATCGGCGAGGCGATGGTCGCCGTGGCGACCACGGAGAAATGACTTGGCGCCTCATTAAAAGTGAAATTATGATGTAGAATTTGAATATTGTAGCGCTGCGGTTATCCGAACGCTAATCCTCAACCTTTTGAGCTCGAACTAAAAAATCTGCTGCGATGTCAGAAGAAATCAGTGAAGCTAATCTAATTAGCCTTCCTCCTGTTTTAGCGCCAGGAAGAAGGGATCGTGCTTGGCTCGCTCGAATCGTTAGCTCGTTACCAGCTAGCGTGTTTCCTGCATTTTCTCTTCCTGGGTCAGTGATCGTGATCAACGGAGCCAGATCAGATTTTAAAAATTAGCGGTGACGCTACGTGTTTCCAGAAGCTGTGATTGGAAAACCGCATCTTTAAAGAGGCGCAGCGGGGCGGCGGCGGCGCAGGCGGCGGTGTGGGAGGTTCCGGATACTCGCTTTCTCACTCCGCGAGCTTCCAGCATCAGCTGTTCGACGCCGCGCGCTCATTGCTGGAAGTGGGATCCGGATGAGTCACATGACAGAACTGGAGGCTGACATCTGGAGAAAAGGCACCGCGTCCCGGCTCGCACCGCCATACTGTCTTTTGAGCCACATTCCCATTTTTCTCGCCACATTTTTGTTCCTTTTTTGTTGTTGTGGTTGCTTTGGTTTGCATTTTGCAGTGTTGCTTGTTTGCCTTCGAGTTTTGTGATTTTGGGTCGACCTCACCGATCCAGACCTTTGCTTTGACTTTCTTTCCTCTTTTCTTTATCTGAAGGAATCATTTTTAACCTGGTACTTTTCTTGCAGCTCGCAGGTTTGTCGTTTCTATTTTTATTTTTTTATTTTTTTTTGTGTGTTTCACCTTTTTCGGTTTGCTTGTACTTTTGCTGGCAGTGTCGAGTCTCTTTTTTTCCTTTTTACGGATGTTATTTCTCCTCTAGATGATGCTGGGTGGACGAGGGCAGTTTTGATTCTTGGGGGTTTTTTTGTTTTCTGTGTCACCGAGGATGAACAGACATTTCCCCACTCGCAGGTATCTGGAACGAGTTCATGATTGACACCTTCATGTCTCTAATAAAGGTGATAAACGTGCACCTGTGGCTGTTATTTCGCAGGACTGGCACAAACGCTTCATCAAGCCTTCTTTATCAATGTTATCTGAAGGTTATCTGATCGGATCGATCTCTGCGTGACGCGACATGGCCGGTTCCAGACGCGGCTTGTGTGTTTTTATA
The DNA here is from genome assembly GCF_901000725.2 of Takifugu rubripes. Classification (NCBI taxonomy): domain Eukaryota; kingdom Metazoa; phylum Chordata; class Actinopteri; order Tetraodontiformes; family Tetraodontidae; genus Takifugu; species Takifugu rubripes. The sequence goes on along the minus strand of NC_042299.1, from coordinate 1,605,651 downwards.
TTTCGGATGGTTGGTATTTTCCCGTCCTCCTCCTCCTCCTCCTCCTCCTCCTCCTCCTCCTCCTCCTGCTCCTCCTCCTCCTCCTCCTCCTCCAAAGCCATCTGGTCAGGGCAGGAAGAGGCCTGGACTCTTCCAAAACTTTCCAAAACTTCTTCAAGGCATCGAGCTTTGCTCCTGTTGACGTGCAGATGAGCCATCTGTTGCTAATGCTAATGCACACCTTCCCACCCTGGGACGTGCCTCACGCTCCTGCTAGCGTTGCTGCTGACCAGTATGACGGCTTCCGATAGGTCCTGCGGCGCCGCGTCCCCCCTCCGGTCGGATCTGTCCCATATCTGAGGCAGACCTGCTCAGGAGGCCCGCAGAGGAATACGATCACTCGTGAATGGATACAGCCCTGATAGCATGAATAAAACATCATGCAGATGCAGCGGCATCACTCAGTGTTGGCTGGAACTTGTGAGGCAGGCGTGTGTGGCGCTACACGTGTGCTTGAACGTTAGCGTGTGTGTGTTGGGGCATGTGTAATGGGACCGTTGCTGCCATTAAGTTTAAAGTGTCATCGTTTTTGAACCACACAGCGTGCCAGCGAAGCTAAATTTAACGTTTTATTGGCGTTAGCGTGATTTATTTGACCCAGTAACGCGGCTATAAACGTCCCCGACCGGTGTTTGGGCCCAGATGTTATTCCTGGTGTTGTTTGAAGAGCAGTTTAGGGTTCCACAGTAAAGGTTCTTTAATGACTGAACATTAAATGAAGCTGTAGCTCCTCCTCCATCAAGCTGCAGGGGTGGGGGAGGGGCGGCACTCTGGTTTGGGAGGCAATTAAGACGTTCTTCCAGCAGATAAAGAAAGAGGGAGTTAATTACAGAATGAATGATGATGAGATTGCTACCATGCTTTCCATAATAGCGGGATCACAAATAAATAAGCCGATGTAAATCGCGCTATCCATGCGCCATATTTACTCCAAATCCCATTTAGCTGTCCTTAATGAGACACGACACTTTGGCTTCCTGATAAATAATGCTGTGTTTACAACAAAGAGCACTTCCTGGAATTGAAGTGGATCAATTCCACAATGGATGCGGATTGAATGATGGATTTATTACGTTTGTTAATCTAAATAAGGAGGCGCGAGCGTACGGGCAGCAAGAGAGGCCGCTTGAACTCGGAAGAGACGCAGAACGCCGCCCCACGCGTGCACGTGGGGGTGCACGTGGGGTATTACTCGTGCTCGCTGTCCCCTCTCACAGATAAACAGGGAACCTTTGGCACAGCGGGCGCGACAGGAAGGAGCAGCGAGTGCTTCCCTGTGCTTCACGCGGATCCCGTTCGGGTTCACCTTGACCTCCGCAGGGTGCGTCCTGGGCGTTGATTTGGCGAGTGCATATTCACCGCGGCTGCCTCCCTTTTCACAAACCATCCACTCTGATCCGTTTTTCGGAAGCCTGCACGGCCGCAGACCTGCTAAATAGAAATATGGCAGGGCGAGGAGAAGAAAGAAGCTGCTGCACTTCATAAGGCAGGATGACAGGCCCTTCGCCCCGGCCGGCCCTGGAGGGATCCCTTAAGCTTCAACGGGGAAACTCTTTAAGAATCTGCAGCTAGCATCAGCGGCAGAGGGAAGTGAGCTGTGCTGGCTCTGGTTAGCGCCCGCTAACACCCTCTACAACTGTGATGTCGCTGCAGAAACGTAGAGGAACGACCTTTTCTTCTGCGCCCCTCTTCATTCTGAATTATTCACGCACGGGGTAAATTCTTAAAGCGTGCGGCTGTTGGCAAATATTGAGACTTTTTAAATCCAACACCAGTCTGCTGCTGCGGAGCACCGTGCAATTAAAGAGGAATAGAACGAGGGGGCGTGATGAACCGTCTACTTACAGGCAGAGAGGGCGGTAGCCATTTTTAATGGCACCACATGCAGCCGGACGATTAAATACCGCTGGAGACGGTGTCGCCTGCCTCCGTCTGAGACCCTGTTGTTCGTGTGCATCTCTGCTTGTTCTGCATGACGCGCTGGCCCCGCTTTGAAATTCATAGCGTGCGTGGGCGAGAATATAAGACGCTTGCTGCGCTCTGTAGTTGCGCTGCTGCGGCTCTCGCGGGACCTGCAGGTTATTGAGATGCAGCCCATCAAACACGGCCCCGTTAGGTCTCCTCTGATTTTTGGGAGCTGTGCCCTTCGCTGTGAGAGGCCCTTCACGGCATGAGGCTACTCTTATACGTGCATTTTAAATAGCGAAGGATCAATGGAATCAAAGACCCAGCCGGCCGCGTTAGTATATTTGACTCCACATCTTTTGTCCACGCTACGTCCCTCTGATCTATAGAACCAAACGGGTTGTAAAGCGCATTGATTATTCTTGAATGGTGGACTGTGGCGAGCGCAAACACCCGGAGAGTTTCCACGAGTCTCTGCCAGCTCAGGTCTCTGGATTTAATATTTATCAGCTCTGTTTGCCTGTGCGTGACACATATAGCTGAAGACGGCATCTGTAATAAAAGTTGCATTAACCTCTCAGAGCGCGAGGGGGGATACAAGCGCGGCTCAGTGTCTGAGTGCAGGTTTCTGCCATGTCATTAATGTTCAATGAGCCAGAGACATTAAATCCTTGAGCTTTGCACTCTATCAATACTGTATATATTTATATATCAGATTTAACCCTTCTGTTGACCTCGGGTCAAAATGACCCGCCACTGCATTAAAAAACCCCAAAAAATCCCCTAAACGATATTTTTTTAACTTGAAATTCTATGACTTTTCCTCAATTGGCCCCAACAGTAGAAAAAGTGAAATGTTGCTTTTATTCACATTTCCATGTAAGCTGTACAAAAAAAAAGTACAAATGTGGTCTTCGGGTCAAAATGACCCGTGAGGCAAATAGAGTAGAAATCAAGGTCACAGAGTTATTTACACACCACAGAATGTCACAGTGTTTTAGATGTGTCTCAGCTCAATCAGTAGCAGACGTAAACAACAAAAGAGAGGTGGTGTTCCCGCAGACTGCAGAGAGAAGATAAAGGTGCTGCAGATGACAGGACCCCGGGTTCTCTCTCTGCTACGACCATGAGTGCACGTTACAATGCTGAAGAGGCTCTAGAGCTGATTTTTACAGATGTCCAACAAGACAGCTCTGATTCAGAAGAGGAAGTGGAGGATTTATCAGAAGAAGAAGATGGGGAGGAATACAATCCAGAGCATGATGAATCGTCTTCCGAAGAAGAAGAAAACCCTGAAGCTGAAAGAGAGACTTTCCTTTCAAAAACAGGCAAAATAACATGGTCCTCAACAGAATATGACCAACACGGCAGGCATGCAGAAGAAAACGTCATAAAGATGACCCCAGGACCCACAAGGTATGCTGTCTCTCATGCCCGGGACATTGTCTCTACAGACAATGTCAGATGTTCAGAAGCCAGTCATCATCCTGGACTACAACCGCAACAAAGGAGGTGTGGACAACCTAGATAAGGTGATTGGAACATACAGCTGCAGAAGGATGACTGCCCGCTGGCCCCTGGTCATCTTCCACAACATCATTGATGTTTCCTCCTACAATGCCTTCGTGATTTGGAGAGAGACCAACCCAAACTGGATGTCTCGTAAGTATAACAAGAGGAGGTTGTTCCTGGAGCAGCTGGGAAAGGCACTTGTAACTCCACTCATTGAAAGAAGGAAGCATGTCCCCCGCACAGAAGCCTCAGCAGCAGTTGTAAAAGCTATTCAGAGTGCAGGAGCTCCTGATCAACCTGAGGATCCAGCTACCACAGCCACTTCCCCAGCTGGGCCAAGTAAGAGGAAGAGATGTCAGTTTTGCCCTCAAAAGAAAGACTGTAAAACATATACTGTGTGCTGCAAGTGTAAGAAATATATCTGCAGAAGCTGTGCACTTCCATACTGCCCTACATGTGCTAAATAATTGAATGGGTTATGTTATTTTTCATATTTCATATTTCATATTTTTCATATTTTTGTACATTGTCTTAAATTGTTCACTGAAAAAAAGAAGACAGAAACTGAGTCATTGGGATGATTAAAAATGCATTCAAAACTCCTTTTTGCACATTTTTTCCTTTTCTTAAGCTATAGAAATACAAGTGAAGAGGGAAAACTCAGGTATTAACACATTTTGTGGTGAATGACAAGTTGTTTCTTCAAGCAAGATGAAATTTGGTGTTTAAAATTTAATTAAGCTGCTTATATTGAGGGTTTAGTGAAGACGGGTCATTTTGACCCCGAAGACAACGGGTGTATACAGAACATGAGGACAACCGAAGGGTTAATCTGCCATCCCCCACTGAGCTGCCTCGGTGTCCACCAGTCCGGGGTCCAGGATCTTCTCGTCACTACTCGTATCTCCACGTAAACGCTGCCGGGTCCCACAGCTGTCTGTCCAACCGGCCCCACGTTTGCATTCAGTCGGCGTCGAAAGTACTTGAAATTCATTTAAAGTTATAAAAAAATCAAATCAAATCTCCTCTGAAAATGACTCGGGTGAAGGTGGGAGAGCTGCAGGCGTCCCTGGAGGGAATTATTTAATTTGAAGGCAGGAATTATCCCATTTTGGTGGCGAGGGGTCGTGACTTGCCCAGGATTCAGACGTTTCTACGTGTTTGTACTTAGTTACACGTTGGCACGTTGGGTATATGAGGCAGTTCATGCTTTCTTTCGTCTCTATCTCATGTTTTTGTTGTGTTGTAGTTGTTGTCTGTGTCTTTTATTGGCTTGAACTTCCTGTCTGTGGTCTGCGGCTGCCCCGCCCTAATGTGGTGCACCTGTGTGCAGCTAGCTGCACCCTCCTGGTCAAGTTTGAGTCCCCTCGGATGTTTCATTGGAGATTTTCCCCTCAGTCGGTCTGATTGTGTTGACGGTCTGCCCACGTCTGCTCCTCCTGCCGGGCGGCGAGCTTGCTGAGTGCCATCGACATAACACGTCTGCTCGCTGAACTCCCGACTCAGTGAATCCAAATCTGCCGGACACCTGCGGAGTGAAGAGGGGTGAAACTCATATTTGCCAGAATTGCATCTTCTGTCTTCAAAAGGTCGCATTAATCCAGAAGGAAACGGCGTGTTTTTCTGCTCTCGCGGCTAAAGCAACAGCAAGTCGGCACTTCCGAAGCTCCTCATCCAGTGACAGAACAGAAACACACCCAATTCCACGTGATCTGTCCATATTTGAGTCGAGGGGGAGGAGTCGGAACCTTCAGGCTGAGCAGAAATTCGGAACCTTGCCTCCTTGTCTGCCTGCTGCCCGCAGTGACCGCTCCATCGCCCCGGTGGCGTCGGGAATTACCGGACGTTCCGTCGGGGGCTTTTGTGTTTGACGCAGGGAAAGGACGAGACTTGGACTCGGTTAGTTTTCTGTTTTCATCTCTTCCTTTCTCTGCGCCCCACACCTCAGCGGCCGTGACCAGGATGTTTGTGCCTGCTAGACACGGCGGTGCTATCAGTGCAATCCCGGGGAGCACTTTGAGGATTAGGCGCTGAAGCATGAAGAAGCTTTTGAAGTGGCTTTGAAGTTTGCGGTGCAAGTTTAATATTTCCCCCCCGTCGCTGCGTTCTGCTACCTTTGAACATTTAGCCCGGCAACGCCAGCGGGAGGGAGTTGCGTGATGATACAAAGGAGATTTGTATCATGGGAGGGGGGCCTCCAAACATCAGCGTCCCTCCGACAGCTCTACACACACGTGGATTTGTCGGAATGACCAACAAAACAGGAACGATATTTGTGTGTTTTCATAAAGGCTGCGGCGCCTGTGAGGAGCTCAGACTCCGCCAGGACGTCACAACAATTTCAAAGACGTGAAGCGCACAGCAGCTGCCCTCGCTGACCGACAAGGCTTAGCGCTAAGTTAGCCTGGGTCCTTCTGGGATGTTTGTTCCATCATGAGGAAAACCCAACAACAAACTTCTGATCCGCGCGCTCTTGGCAGGCCGAAGGATGATGAATAATAACGGAGGGGACGCTGGAACGGCCTCCTCGCCCAAGCCCGGCGGCCACGTGGAGCGGCGCCGTGTCCACATTTTTCCGGCCGGGCCAGCTGCGTCTCTCAGCAGAACGAGGGCAGAGCTGCGCCGCCCCGACCCTGGCGGCCCACCAGCGGCAATATGTTCACAACCCGGAGGAGGGTGATAGGAAAGCAAGGGATGGTGGACCGCCCCCCCCCACGCGACACCTCCAGAGGAGAGGAGACGCCAAGAACACTCATTTACATACGGAAAAAGTGGGATCCGGACTCGGGAGAGTCGCAGAGACGAGCGATGGCATGAAGGGTAAAACTGACTGGTGACCGGGTAGTTTAGCAAGGTCAGCGGGAAACGAAGGAATAAATTTACGGCGCGCTCCAAAGACAATAACCGAGAAGACAACATGAAATATAAGGGGAAGCTGGGGGGGCGGGGGTCCTCCATGAGCCGTACCCGCTCCTGATTTATCTGACGGGAGAGGCAATCTAGCACGCCTGGGCCGATCTGTCATGTTCGCCGTGATCTGTCCACCAGCATCAATACTGGACGGGTGTCGGATGGTGGACTTAAAGTACTGTTAGCTGGTTGTTGTGCAGCTCATTTGAGGTGCGTGTGTGTGTGTCCGTCCCAGTCTGCTCCTGATAAATGTCAAGGCCACTTGAAAGATGGCGAGCAGCCGTTTAGTCCCACACACACACCCACGCGCACCAACAACACACAACACACAACACACACACACACACACGAGCCGGTAAACAACGCCGGCAGTGAGTCACCGCGCCCGCGTGGATCTAAAAGAGAGCGAACAGAATTATTCCACAGGTGATGTCACGTTGGAGATGGGGGGGGGGGGGGGGGCAACTGAAATAATGCCTGTTTATCCAGGAACGAGCGGCTGATCGGCTCGCGTCATTGTAACGGATCCCCGAGGCAGGATCTCTCCACGATCCCGGCTTCTCTAAACACGGAATTCCGCCGTCAATCAGGTCCCAAATCCCTGTTCCCGACGCTGTAACGCACTAAAAAACCCGTTAAAGCTCTAAAACTGGAGTGAGTAAACGCGTGATAACATCGCTGTTACCTTGGCGACTAATCTGAACACACACACACACACAGAAACCTGCTCTTTTAGAAGACCAATTCCAGAGGCGTAACGATAAAAAGGAGGCAGCGTTGGGCGCGCTGATGTGTGAATTAGTGCGTCGTTCCACATTCTGTCGTCAGTGAAACGGCGGGAGCAACATTCCCGACCACCGTCCCGCTCGCCGCCGCTGCATTGTTGCCTCCTCTCTCCTCTCAATAATGCAACGACGTGCCCGAGGTGAGCGGCGGACTGACCGATGACCTCGAATAAAGCAAGATTCGAGAAATGCCTTCAGCAGACGGCGCCTTTGTGCTTCACGGGCAGAAATGTCTCGGCCCCATGCAAATATACCGGGAAAAATAACAAGCTAGCCTGCGGCTAATCCAATATTTACCACAGCAATTGTTAGCTGCATCGATTTGAGCTCATTTACAGGGTCCGGGACTTTTGCACAGGCTCCGCTGTGGTTAACAATTCTTCTTGTTTGTTTTTTAATCCCTCCAGTGGAATTTCAGGACCTGGAATTATTGACTCCCGTTCTACCGCCGTTATTATTTTGCTGCTCTAATACCTAAAATATCCAGTAGCTTTTTTTCCAGGGCGCTTTAGAAATAAATTCAGTTGATCGTTCTGTGAAAAATGTATTTCAAGTGGCAACGTTGCCACGGCAACCAATTAGCCATGCTGTCGATATTTCAGGTTAGCTGCTCATAGTTTTATTCCCACTAAGTTTTGGCCCATGCTGGCTGACATGCTACATTGTTCCTGTGCACACGTCCTTTAGCACACATGCTACCTTCACTGACCTGTATGGTTTACTAATTTCCTGTTTGCTTGGTCTCTTTGGGTACTTACGGATCCAAAAAGTAAAACGGAAATAAGCTAAAACGTGACAATGCTCACAAGCTAGCACCACCTTATGGTTTGTTTATGCTGTCAAACCGTTACATACTGGGATAAACACGAAGGCAACTTCACTTTAGCAGAAAAGCAGTACATTTTAACATCTTTCAGCACTCATTTGTGGATACTGATCCACAACAAACGGAGAGTAGAGCTGAATTGTCTGGCTAACTAGCAGTTTAAAGCCCGCTAACGATCAAAGTAACATTTTGGCAGCATTTTGGTTACAAAGAAGCACAATACAGCAACAGCTGGAGTAGGAAAACAGTCATTTTTGGGTGTCTCTAGACAAAAGGGCTAGCCGTTAAGCTAACAGTCCATTGTGGGATGATTTAGCCGCAGTGTTTCACTAACCGTTTGTGTTTTTCTATGTGATTATTTATCAAACCGCTGTAGACGTTGGTCCGCTCCATGTCCCCTAAAGTCCTGTCCTCCGCCTCTGTCTGTGTCCCAGGAGGGCAACCTGAGGAGGATGACTGGTAAAACTCAGACCAGCAACGTGACCAACAAGAACGACCCGCGCTCCCTCAACTCCAGAGTCTTTATCGGCAACCTCAACACAGCCATCGTCAAGAAGTCGGACATAGAGGTCATCTTCGCCAAGTATGGCAAGATAGTGGGCTGCTCTGTGCACAAGGGCTACGCCTTCGTACAGTACCTGAACGAGAGGAACGCCCGGGCGGCCGTGGCCGGGGAGAACGCCCGGATCATCGCGGGACAGCCTCTCGGTGAGTCTTTCCAGTCTTCCTGAAACATTCCCCACGCTTCCAGGTGCAGCCTTCAGAAGCTGAAACCCAAAAAGAAAACTTTCGTTTTGTTTTAAGCCGGCGCTGGCGGAGGAACGGATCGTCTCTCCCGGGAACGGGAGGGGCCTCGGGCTCTTTTCGTTAAAAACTTCCCTCGGCTCCTTAAGAGCGGAAAGGTCTGCTTGTTGTCGGGCTGTTTTGAAGACGATCCCGGCTGCTCGGTGCAAAAACCTCTCCACCATAGAGCTAATACTGCCTGCACACTCTGACAATGAGAGCGCCACTGCCACCTACTGTAGTGGACGTGCAATTACACTTTATTCTAGTACGGCAAAACAAACATGTTCCCCAGGGTCACACGCGCCCCCCCCCCCCCCCTCCCCCCGGCATCGCACGCCGACTCCAGCGACCATAGTTAAGAGCATTCCGGGGGCCAGAGCGGCCGACGTAGAAGCCAATCTAAAGCTCCTGGCGAGAAGTAAACGTAAATTTGGTAAAGTTATTATTCACGTCGGAGCCAACGACACCTGGCTTCTTCAGTCGGAGGTCACCAAAATTACCATATTTTCCGGACTATAAGCCGCACCTGTATATAAGCCGCATCCGCTCAATTTAAAAAAAAAAAAAAAAAAAAAAATAGATATACAAGCCGCACCGGGTTATGAGCCGCAGATATTTATGTTGAAAAATTAGATATTTACTTCATGTACAGAACGATTTTGAACTGTAAATGTACATGTAAGTACCTGAACAGATTCTTTCCTAACAGTGCCTTTTAACACGGCAGCAACTTTGTTGATTAAAACGGAACAGAACCAAGAGAAAATAACCAGTATTTCTCTTCATTTCTCCTGTGTTTGAAATCACAAGTCACTTTCATCATCTTGGCTGGAACCCATGAAGTCGTCTTCTTCAGTGTCGGAGTTGAACAACCCCAGAAGCGCTTCGTCACATCTGTCTCCATCAGTCTCGCTCTCCGTATCATCCTCCGGTGAAGTTGGCTCTGAAGGTGCGCCGCTCTCTTCGCGTAGCAGTCCAGCCTTTCGGAACCCGTTGGTGATCGTGGATTCTTTCACAGCACTCTACGCTGTTAGGATCCACTGACAGACATCAGAAAAGGATGCTTTTCGCATGCGGCCGGTTTTTGGGAATGATTTCTCACCACTTGTCATCCAAGTCTCCCACTCAACCCGGAGTGCAGCTTTAAATGCCCGATTCACACAGATGTCAAGTGGCTGCAAATACTTTGTTGTACCTCCAGGAATCACAGCTGGAATAGAGTTTGTTTTGGTGATCGCTGCTTCCACAGAATCTGTGATGTGGGCCCTCATGCTATCCAAAACAAGCAGTGCTTTTTTCCGGTGAAAAACTCCTCCTGCGCGCTTGCTGTAGCACTCCGTTAACCATTCCTTCATCAGGCCTTCCATCATCCCCCCTTTGGTGTTAACTTTGACCACTATGCCACTAAAAATCCCCAGTGGTGGAAGTTGTTGTCCGGATGCCGTGCATGCCCGAACGCAGGTGAAGTGCGTTCTCTGGTGGCCTGTTGTTTTCAACAACACGGATGATGCGCCTGTCTTGTTAACAGTCCTGGTCAGAGGCAGAGCAAACGTCAAAGGTGCTTCGTCCATATTTATTATCTCGTCTGGTCCGATGGAGTGTTCTTGGATCTTTGTTTCAACGAATTTGTGGAAGTTTTTAATTTTTTCCTGATAGTCAGGGGGGAGTTCCTGACAGAGAGTGGTCCGTGTCCTGATGGACAGGATTTTACGTTTCATAAATCTGAAACACCATGACGGCCCCGCTTTGAAATCTTCAGTATTCATTTCGCGGGCGATTGTTTTGGCTTTAAGTCGGATCTGTAGAGTGGAAACACCTCGGCCACCTGCTCGCTGTGTGTTCACCCAGTCCTCCAGGACATTTTCAAGTTCAGCCCACCTGCTTTTATGTCCCGAAAGCTTTTTTCGACTTTCGGCATTGCATTAGCTCCTCCCGCTGCCGCCTCCAACGTCTCACCATACATTCATTAACGCTAAGCTTGCGTGCAGCAGCGCGGTTTCCTTCCTGGCTAGCTAGATCAATGGCCTTCAACTTAAAACCTGCATCATACGAACTTCTTCGTGTGGGTTCCATGATGAAGGGGCGAGGATTTGAAAACAATTAACAGTTGGTAATTTGTCGTCCGTGTTCTATCTGCTAAAGAAAAAGTAGCGTTTTCTTCTTTGCATTGATTTTTCTTAGTTTTGATTCTAGTTCCGATTAGAGCGCCCCTAGCGGTGGAAGAAAAATCCATAAATAAGCCGCACCATAGAATAAGCCACAGTGTTTAAAGTTTAGGAAAAAAGTAGCGGCTTATAGTCCGGAAAATACGGTAACTTGGAGTCGGTGTGCAGCTACGCTAAAACGATGTGGGACTCCGTAGCATTCTCTGGTCCCCTCCCCAACCTGGCCAGCGATGAGATGTTTAGCCGCATGTCGTCGCTCCGTCGCTGGCTGTCACGGTGGTGCCCCGAAAACCAGGTGGCCTTTGTAGACAGTTGGAGCACTTTTTGGGGAAAACCTGGTCTGATTAGGAGAGACGGTGTCCATCCCACTATCATAGAGGGCCATAAAACAGCTATTCTGCAAGCTCCGAAACCAGACTACAAAGCAAATGATGTCCTTTTTAGGACTAATTATTGTTGCAACTGGGGGCCAAATTATGCTGAAATTACAGCACCGTTGCAAAGATTGATGTATGATAGCTTAAAAATGACTTCTCCACTAAATTGGACTGAAAATTCAGAAACGGCCTTCTGTGACATGAAGCAAGCCTTGGTGTGGAGCACAGCTTTAGCTTTGCCAGATTACAGCAAACCTTTGGTTCAGATGGTTGATGGCACAGGACATTTGATGACCTCAGTCTGAGCTCAACAGTGGAGCTAAAATGAAGCCAATAGCATATTTCTCCTCTAAACTTGACTCTGTAGCACAGGGGTCACCAACCTTTCTGAGACGGAGAGCTACTTCCTGGGTACTGAATCATGTGAAGGGCCACCAGTCTGATACACACTTCTGAAATAGCCAATTTGCTCAATTTACCTTTAACTAAATGTCATTATTAATAGTTAATGATATTCATCTCTGCAAAGACACTGATCATGTTAATGATTCCTTACAATCAATATCAACAATGATTTAACAAGATCGGGAACAGATAAATATCAATATGCAACACTTTATTTCTAGATTTTGTCTTAGTGCAAGTGTTTTTCAAATTGAAATAAATGTTCAAACCATTTTAAAATGATCACTTCTCCAACAGTCCTCGGAAATCACAATGTCCCATTTTTACCAGCCACTGACATTTTTTAACAAATCATGAATTACTTTGCACCACGTTTGTACAAATCATAAATCATGTAAAATACAAAAATAAATTTCAGATTTTAAAATAAATCTGATTACGTTTTGAACTTCACACTTCAGTCTGCAGAATTTTCACATGAACATTTTAACCTAAACAATTGTTCCATTTTACAAACACATTTAACAAATTCTGAAGGAGACACCAAATCTGGTGTCCGTTTCTTTGTCCGTTGGGGGGAAGCCTGGCGTTGCTGCGGTTACCAGTGTGTTGTCCTCTGGTGGGGAACTTGACAGTGCAGCTCTGAGTGAGTCTGGCAGATGTGCATCAGTGAGGCCTGTTCTGTGTTGGTTCTTGATGAAGTTCCTGTCAGAAAAGGCTGATTCACAAAGAGAGGTCGAACCAAAAAGGCTTGCAACCTTCATAGCTGCTGTACATACACCACTGTACTTTTCTGTGTCAACAAGGCACCAAAAGTTTGGTGCAGCCTGAGAGGCTTTGAGCTGCAGCTCATTTCACAATGTTCCAATTTCAATTTGCATCTGTGCAGCATCCAGGCTGAAGGTTGCACTGAACTGCTGAGCAATGCATGATATGTCCACGTTCATGAAAGGGTTAGAAATGAATGACACACATGGCTCAAGCTGATCCAGGTCCCAAAACCTGTTCTCAAACTCTTGCCCAAGTCTTTTTATGAGCTGAGAGCACTTTTCTGTGCTTTAGTCCAAAGCCTCACATGCAGAAGCGTTGTCTCTCAGCACCATCTGCACAGAGGGGAAGTGCAGCACCTTTTGTCTGTAAATGCACAGAGAAAATGTTCATCTTGGCTTTAGATGCATTTACAGCACTGATCCTATCAGCAACAGTCTCACCTTTGCCTTGCAGCTCCCAGTTCAAACTGTTCCGTTTCCCAGTAATGTCCGTTAAAAATGCAAGGTCAAGTGTCCAGCCAGTGTCCTCCAGCAGCGCGGCGTCTTCCCCTCTGGACTGCATGAACTCTTTTATTTCACTCAAAAGGGACAAAAAAGGAAGCAAAATCCGTCCCCTGCTGAGCCATCGGATTTCTGTGTGTAGCAGCAGGTCACCATATTCAGTTGGCAGCTCCACTGGGGACACTGGGGAACAATTTGAAAATATCCTGTTGAAATTATTCTAAATTATTCTGATTAAAAATCAAATTGGCACGCTGATTCCAAAATTACAGTCATTCCCCCCCAGCCCGTCAAGTTTTGAAAGCTTCTCCTCCAGATCAGCAAATTTCCCCTAATGAGCTGGAGTCAGACTGGCCAGCTGATGACAACTGGATCAGCTCCGTTGGTGCCGTCACCATTAAGAGGTGTGTGCAGCCCCCAAAAGGTCACTACTGTCAATATCCTATAGGGACACTTTGAACCAGAGGGGATCCTATAGATCAAAAAGTTGACCCAGTTTGATTCCGCACCCAAAAACGAACATCTGTCAGACGAACTCCAGTTGTTTCCCAGTATTTCAGTTCAAACGTGGACCAAATTGTTCTGAAGAGAGGCGCTTGTGCTGGATATGACGCGATCCAACCATGAACACGTGACGTGTAGAGGAAGAAGAAGCGAAAGTGAAAGTTCTCAACTTCGGGCTCCATCTTGAGTGACCGAGCCCTGATGGAAAACCTCTAACATTCAGGTAGCATTTGGTTCTTTCACTGCTGTCGTCTCGAATCAATGTTCCGCGAGATGCGGCTTAATAAGCTGCGTGTTCGCGATGAGCGTGCGCGTGCGCGTGTTTCGGACGCACATTGCGGCTGGTCGACGGGACTGTTGTGACGGATGATCAAACTTTGTAGCGTGTTTCCTCTAACTGCGTTTTCCGCTAACCCTGAGCCAACATTTTAGAGGGTGAGGAAGCACATTTTAATACTCACAATAAGTCGACAATATTATTTGCAGTTAGTGGAAAAATCCACGGAAAGAGGGACACAAACGCGGAAGTTTTAGCCTCCTCTCTTTGTCCCTCCACCAGGGGGACAATCAATCCTTTATTTAAAAAAGGAGAGTATGTAAAGAGGGAGAGATCAAGGCATTCCATTTGATTGTTTTAACAACTGGGTCTTTGTGGAATATGAATTTGTTATTATGGATTCATGAAATGTGTTCTGTTTTGAATGAAGCAGTCAAGAAAACGAAACAAAACCTAAACCCATGGTGTTTTGATATTTTTGGTCCTGAACATGTGGTCAGATCAGATCAGTCTGAGCAGAATTGGGTGGTTTTTTGCCCTTTGCTGTGTGTCATCTATTCTATTCAGCATGTTGGGTTGCTTGACTTCTGTTGGGTTGTGTCAACTTGATCATCACTTCTGAGATATTGACACACCTTTTTTCCTGAGGCTGGCTCCAATGCTGCCAACACACCTGGCCATGGATATGGTGGGACTTCTGTGATGAGTGGGGTCAGAGGTGGTGGACAAGCTCTGCTCCAAAACAAGCTTGCTAGATATGTTTGGGATCTCCTCCGCCACAACCACCAGCTGCAACTAGTAGCTGTGCACGCCATGCAGAGTTTTGACCTCTAGGTCAGGCTACAAATGTTTTTTTCCAGCACCATCATGTGTTGGTGAGAAACATGATGCGCCTGATCAAAAAAGCTGCTTGTAATCTGACAGACGAGCCATGATGAGATGTCAAGGTGCGTTGTTGAAAATGAAGATCCTCTTCTTGGAATCCTGTCTGAGATGACAGAAGATGATGCTGCATTTGACCCACTTTGATGATGTGATGACGTATTTCTGTTTAGTTTTGAATGCATTCTCATCTTATTTGTTGAACTTAATGTTGAGAACTGACATCTTGAAAGAATTTAGGTTTTCTCGTAAACCATAACCAGATAAAAAATGATTTCATTTGTATTTGTGTGCGTCCGTCTAATGCCACCGCACCTTTTGAAACACCCAGGAGAAACATTTTTTCCACAACTATTTTATATTTAACATAGTGTAAACTTTTAAGATGTCCCAAAACTTTTTTCCAATATATATGTGGCCTGTATGATGTACAGGGTGACATCATATAATAGATTTTGGATGTGAATGAGCCGACAATACGTCATTGGACAGACCTCTGCTTGTCTTCATGCTGAGAATCATGTTCTTTAATCTTCTTTTCTGTGTCAGCAGACTGTTCCTGCTTAACCGTTTAGACTCACATTTAAAAATGAGCGAATGTGTGATGGAAGAGGAAGAGAGAGCAGAGTCCACAGTGCCCAGCTGTGTGTCCATGAAGAGCGACTGGTCCAAAGAGGAACCTTTAAACTTTGGTATTGGACCTCAAGGCTCACCTTTAAAGTAAGGTTTCTGAACCACATAACTCTGCCTTAGAACATTTCACAACCATACAAAACATCATTTTGTAGGTATTAGCCTCCACTATCGTGAAAAATGAAATTCATCAGCCAGGTCCTTAAAATGAAACGGTGCACCAACATGTCAGGTGTTCGCTCCCATTAACTCCCATGTTAATTTTAGTGTGGTAAATCTTTTAAAACTGAAAATTGCTTCTGTTTTTAACTGGTCATTTCTCCTACATGGGTTAACATCATCTCACTAAAATTCCTAGGCATATATTTTAAAGTTTCCCAACAATATCCATCATTGGAGAGTGCTCCAGCTCTCCATTTAGATACGGATGGGTAAGACATGGCAGGTCTGTGCAGCTTGTTCTGCCACACTGTTCCACCACATGTCATGAAAATTCATTAAAAAGTCTATTTTTAAGGCTCCTGGTTCTAATGAACCCATAGACAACAATATCAGTCATTTCTAAATGGTTGAAATAAGCTTTTGAATACGTGTGACCTCTGTGCTATTTAATGATCAGTTTCAGAGACCAGACGACTGTATTTGGAGCATAAATGGAGAACTTTTGTTCTATTCTATGAGTTTATATTCCTGATTTGGCACTTTTATTTTTAACATAAATTCACAATGAAGAAAACCCACTAAACACTTAGATCAAATACACTTTTCTCCAACTAAACGAGCTTGTTAGAACGTAAATAACTTTATATTTTTTGCTCAGTGTTCATTCAATCTTCAACTGTCAGAGCAAACTGAAAGTAGAAGTGAACGCAGCCTTTCTTAGGCGTTGCTAACGCCCAGTAGACATGTATAACCACTATTCCCATTTTTGACAGGTGTCAGAAACGGTCTGCTTCCATTGGAGATTCCTCCTGTCCCGAGGGTGAAAAGAAACGGAGAACTGAACTGCAGACCGCCGACCTGAACAACAGCGTCTCACGTAAGCTCCTACATTGTATTTATAAGATACTTTTGGGTCGGAATAAAGGAACAACTTGTGTATTTACAATGTTGCAAGAGAAGATCCAGAGAGCTCTTGTTTGGTTCCACTGGAACCCCTGGACCCTCTTCAGACCTTCCTAAATGCTTAGACAGTATTTAGCAACATTTAGTCATTTAGTTCTGGAAAGTGTTAAAGAGTTGAAGGCAGGTGACCTTTACAGGACAATGGGTCTGCTGAGTATGATGTGTTTGGAGAAGGTTTGATGTGTTTTTCTAAATATCATCCAGCTTTTACCAGCTGTTTAGTCCAAGCAAACTCTTGGAAGACATGGAAATGGTTGTTATAGACTAAATTAGATTGAAACCCAATGAAATAAAAGAATAGGTGTACATAAGAAGACATAACATTTAAACTGACAGTGAGATGGGTCATTACCCGACTGTTGCTTCTATCATTCAAATATGACAGAATATTTTCCAGTTGAGGACATCTGTGTTACTGCTGTAGATGACAATTGTAAAATGATTTAAAAGATTGTTTGTTTCAGAGGGTGGTGATCTGCAGGAGGTGATAGAAGGTCATAAGATGAGTCTGAAGAGAAGATGTGAACATGTGACTGAAGGAACTCATGAAGCAGGAAGTGGAACCCTGCTGAACAAGATCTACACTGAGCTCTACATCACTGAGGGACAAAGTAAGGAGGTGGACACACAACATGAGGTGAGACAGCTTGAGAGAACCTCCAAGAAGAACATCCAGGACACTCCAATCAAGTGCCAGGACCTCTTCAAAGTCTTATCTGAGCAACAGAGACACATCAGAGTGGTTCTGACCAACGGTGTCGCCGGCGTTGGAAAAACCTTCTCAGTGCAGAAGTTCAGTCTGGACTGGGCAGAAGGTTTGGAGAACCAAGACATCAGTCTGGTGCTTCCGCTCTCATGCAGGGAGCTGAACTTGATCAGAGATGAGCAGCACAGTCTTCTTCTCACTGCTTCATGTTTTCCATCCAACATTACAGAAGATCAGAGCAGAAGATCTGACTGTCTGGAAACTTCTGTTCATCTTTGATGGCCTGGATGAAAGCAGATTTTCACTGGGTTTCAACAAGCATCAGCTCATCTCTGATGTCACACAAGTATCGTCAGTTGACGTGCTCCTGGTGAACCTCATCCAGGGGAACCTGCTTCCCTCAGCTCTCATCTGGATCACCTCCAGACCTGCAGCAGCCTATCAGATTCCTCCCTCGTGTGTTGACAGGATCACAGAAGTACGAGGCTTCACTGACTCCCAGAAGGAGGAGTACTTCAGGAGGAGGTTCAGTGATGAAGATCTGTCCAAGAGAATCATCTCACACATCAAGGCCTCCAGGAGCCTCCACATCATGTGTCTGATCCCAGTTTTCTGCTGGATCACTGCTATAGTTCTGGAGGACATGATGACCAGAGACCAGAGAGGAGAGCTGCCCCAAACCCTGACTGACCTCTACTCACACTTCCTGAGGGTTCAGATAAAGAGGAAGAAGCAGAAGTATGGAGGAAAGCAGAGACCAGAGGAACTGACTGAGGCTGACAAAGAACTCCTTCTGAAGTTGGGTCGGCTGGCGTTTGAACATCTGGAGAAAGGAAACATCATGTTCTACTCAGAAGACCTGGAGCGATGTGGACTGGACGTCTCCGAGGTGTCGGTGTACTCAGGAGTTTGTACAGAGATCTTCAAGAGAGAGAGTGTGATCTTCCAGAAATCAGTCTACTGCTTTGTTCATCTGAGCGTT
Source organism: Takifugu rubripes (assembly GCF_901000725.2). Classification (NCBI taxonomy): domain Eukaryota; kingdom Metazoa; phylum Chordata; class Actinopteri; order Tetraodontiformes; family Tetraodontidae; genus Takifugu; species Takifugu rubripes. Next base: position 1,587,561 of record NC_042299.1, on the reverse strand, counting down.
CAGGAGTTTCTGGCTGCCGTCTACATGTTCCACCATTACACCAGGAAAGACATAGCGGTTATAAGTCAGTTCCTAAAATATCCTGAACCAAAGGACTTTTCCCAGTTTGCTGTGTTGTGTCAGAACGATCCAGCCCCATTTCTTGATGACTTCCTCAGGAGAGCACGAATGGAATTTTTTGATGACTTCCTCAGGAAAGCACTAATGAAATCTCTCAAAAGTAAAAATGGCCACCTGGACTTGTTTGTTCGCTTCCTTCATGGTCTCTCTCTGGAGTCCAATCAGAGGATCTTGGGTGGACTGTTGGATCAGACGGACAGCCACCCAGAAACCATCCAGAAGGTCCTCAACAACCTGAAGAAGGAGAACAGTGGTGGAATCTCCCCAGACAGAAGCATCAACATCTTCCACTGTCTGATGGAGATGAAGGATCAGTCAGTCCATCAGGAGATCCAAGAGTTCCTGAAGTCAGGGGAGAAATCAGAGAGGGAACTGTCAGAGATCCACTGTTCAGCTCTGGCCTACCTGCTGCAGATGTCAGAGGAGGTTCTGGATGAGCTGAACCTGGAGCAGTACTACACCTCAGAGGAGGGACGACGTCGCCTGATTCCAGCTGTGAGGAACTGCAGGAAGGCCGTGTAAGTAAAGATTTCTGGGGCCGGACATCGGCGTTTAAATCAAGCGAGTGGATCATGTCAGGTAGCAATACCCCCTCCAGTGGTCATTCCTTCAATTCTTTATCTCCATCTCCATTGCAGCGTCCATAAATTAAAACAACAACAATTCATCCAGAAATGTTCAACACTGGCTGGATATAAGTTCAAAGGTCAATCCAGACAAACCAACATAAGGCAGGAATAATAGGAGCCACAAGTTAACTGACTATCATGAAATTACTGTCATGTCATTAAATCACTTTTGTTTGTTTGTATACATCGTATTCAAACGACAGAAAAACACATTTTAACTAATGACACGTGACTATTTTGCTTCATTAGTTCAACGTAAAAAACAGCCGGGCCTCGTTGGTTTAAATGGGTGTTTTAGGTGTTTGTGGCGGTTCCGTTTGGAGCCTTTATGTGACCCACAAAGTTGTTGGAGCCTTTCCACACCGCGTTAGGCTGGCCAACTTCATCACTAGCAACAAAAGGTGCAGTGAAATGATTTGAAGGGAAACAGGCAGATAGAACAGAAGCTGAGGGCAATCGATGCCAACCAGAGACTCTGATGTCATCGATCGGATCGCTGAATTAAGACTTGACGCACCATCGTACAAATTGGGATGAAATGCAAAATATCCAAAGAGCCGATAGACAGATAAAAAGATGCACGTTTCTTTTATAACCATTTGCTATAATCATTTTAATATTGAGTAATTATGAGCTGTTCTAAAATAAGACAAATGTTGAGAATAATTCAGTTGCATTTCAGATCTGATGGTCGTTCAAACTGTTGCTCTACGTGTTGAATTTAGCTTTTCCAGGAAATGAGCTACATTTGTGTTGAGGTAGATTCTCAGATAAGTTGTTTAGAAATCCCAAAGTTTGACTCACTATTTTTTGTTTCATACACAACAGACTGTCTGATAGTTTTTCTTTCAACGAGTCATTGGAAGTTGTGGCTCTCAGCAATGACGTCAAACCCTTCTCATCTACGGGAGCTGAGCTAAGCGAGAACCAAAGCCTGACAAGATGATGCAGTAAAGTTTACTGTCTTCTGCAATGAGCATCCAAACTGCAGACTGGAGACGCTCAGGTCAGGAGGCCTCTGTTGGTCTTTTCTAAATTCTTTACATTTTCTGCTTTTCTCTCATTTTCAGATTTAGAAATGTGTTTTTATTGGCCCCATTTATTCCTTTTCCAGGCTGAGACACTGCTGGTATCAGAGATCAGCTGTGACTCTCTGGCCTCGGTGCTGAGGTCCAATCCCTCCCCATCTCAGAGAACTGGACCTGAGTGACAACCAGCTGAAGGATTCAGGAGTGAAGCTGCTCTGTGGTTTCTCCAGGATCCTCTCTGTGAGCTGGAGACTCTCAGGGTCAGCTTCCTTTTATCTTCGACATAACAACTAAACAATGAAAGGCTTCAAGATAAACTCCATTGAACTTTTGGAGAAGAGAACTGTAGTATGAATTTAAATGAGGCCATTGAAAGTCAATTTTATAGATACTTTTTAACTATGTTGTTGCTGTAATATCCCAGTTTATCAGTGGGGGGCCAGAGCACTAACCCTAACCCTAACCCTAGCCCACAAGCTATCAGGAGTGGGTCGCTTTGTCCCACCTCCTGACAAGAGTTGAGTGCTATTGAGAAATGTGGTCTCACAACTTGGAAGGTATTTTTGACCTACACACACTTTACATACGGTGTAGATCTTGTCCAACTGCCCTGAAAGAAACCCAAAATAGGAACATACGGCAGATAAGCCGGTGCACATTGGACCAGAGGTTTGTTGCTTGTAAGCTGGTTTTGCTCTGGTACATGCTCTGATTTTTATTTGTCTTCTCTCAAAATTAAGTGTTATTTTAGCCTAAGGGACTGCCAGTTTATCAGAGATCAGCTGTGGCTCTCTGGCCTCGTCGCCTGAGGTCCAATCCCTCCCATCTCAGAGAACTGGACCTGAGTCAGAACCCAAGCTGCAGGATTCAGGAGTGAAGCTGCTCTGTGGTTTTCTCCACTTTCCAACAATGCCGACTGGAAACTCTGCGGTAAACACCATTCTCAAAAATGTCCATTATTCCATCCCGAGGGTCCTGCACACTTTTCTGAGTGTGTGTGTTGTGCCCAGTTCCTTCAGGAGGGGGGGCCAACGGGACCACTATTCATGATAAATTGATTTAAGGACAATGGAAAAGCCGACAGATGGTAACCAAAATTAGACAAAACTAGGTGAGGGTGCCTGGTAGACACCAGCCAATGAGGAGGGAGATGGTGAGGGAGACAGGAAGTCATCTAAGACAGGTTGTGCCTTTAAAGATGAGCCACAGGTGAGATGGATCTCCATGATGAGATGGGAGGGAAAGAGGTGGGAGAACCTGGGAAGAGTGAGGGCCAGAACAATATATATTCTCCTCTGGAACAGTGCAAACCTGAGAGGTTGGAATTGTGGTCATTACATATTACTATAATTTTTTAACCTGTAACTAAATTAAATATTTACAGATCATGCCTTTGATTAACCTTTCAGATGAATACTGGTTTCACTTATAACCTTATAAAAGTTTCCCTTCTTTATTTAGATTAAGGTACTGCAGCTTATCAGAGATCAGCTGTGGCTCTCTGGCCTCGGCGCTGAGGTCCAATCCCTCCCATCTCAGAGAACTGGACCTGGGTCAGAACCAGCTGAAGGATTCAGAGCTGAAGCTGCTGTCTGATCTCGTAGAGAATCCACACTATGGGCTGGAGACATTGAGTCGGTAGCTGGTTGAAGCCAGTCAACTTCCGCTCATCTGCTGCATCACTCACTGACCACTGGTGAAGAGCATCTGTGGAAACATCTGCCGTCTACTCCCTCCATAGATGAAAAATTCAGCTTTTGAAAAGCGCTGGTGGACTTTCAGGAGATCGATGGTCGACAAAGCAGAAGCAGCTTCGCCTTGAAGTTAAATTAGTTCCTGGTATCACACAATGCATCTTTATAAAGTTCTAAATGGCTCCTCGGCCACTCTTAGAAGCATGGAAACATTCTCTTAATTGTCTCTTCAAATGTCTGTATTATACGTTACTATTTCACATCATGCCTTCAGAATCTTTAGGGTTTAGTATTTACTGTCTCTGTGACATGGAGCATTGGAATATTTCAGCTGCAGCCAGCAAAAACCCATCAGAATGACGGCTATCGGTGGGAACCACAGGTCATTTGTCTTTAGTCAGTCTGTTCAATGTTATAGGATTTATTGCAATCTAATAAAAACTATGAATAAATGTGGAAAATAGGAAATAAAAAGAAGCAAAATGACCAAATAAATCTCCCATGAATAGTGTAAATTTAAAGATGTCAAGAATGGAATATCAGCTTAAATGGAATCAAACATAAAGTGAAAAGGCCTCCTTTAAGTTTACTGCAAAAATAAACACTAATCAAGAGCGGCACGCGCCAAAAACGTCTCATTCTCTCTTCTGTCTCCACTCATTCTTTTATATTCTCTTAAGATAATGGGGACGGGGTCGTGTGATAACAAAACAACCTAATTGGGGACTATATTTTTGTTGCAAGAACTTTGGCTCTTCAGGAGGAGCGCATTCTACCAACGCGCACTAGGGTGAGTTACTCCAATGACAAGCCCTGGTTCACACCGAGACTCAGACAGATCAGGAAAGAAAAGGAAGCAGCGCTGAAAAGTGGAGACAGAGACTGCTACAGAGAGGCCAAATACCGGTTTAGCAGGGAACTGAGGAGAGCTAAATCTGTGTATTCGGAGAAACTTCAGCAGCAGTTTACTGCTAACGACTCTGCTTCTGTGTGGAGAGGCCTGAGGCAGATCACCGACTACAGGCCTCAGGCTCCAGAGGGTCAGGACGACAAAGCCCTTTGTCAGAGTCTGTCCCTCCACTATGCCCGCTTTGACACCTCGTCAGCCATGCCCAACACCTCCCCTCCCCCCAGTGCCACTGCCCCCATGGACCTTACTCCATCAAAGGCAGTCCCCTCCTCCTCCCCCCCTCCACTCACCATCAGTCCCCCCCCCCATCACTTACCACCAGTTCCCCCCCTCCTCCCCCCCTTCATTCACCATCAGTGAACAGGATGTGCGCAGGCAGTTCGCCAGGTTGAACCCGCGCAAGGCCCCTGGCCCGGACGGCGTGTCTCCTTCCACCCTGAGGCACTGCGCAGAGGAGCTGACTCCTGTCTTCACAGACATCTTCAACTCCTCCCTGGAGTCGTGCCAGGTGCCAGCCTGCCTCAAAACCTCAACCATCGTCCCTGTCCCCAAGAAGCCACGGATCACTGGGCTTAACGACTACAGACCTGTGGCGCTCACCTCTGTAGTCATGAAGTCCTTAGAGCGCCTGATCCTGCCACACCTCAAGTCCATCACCACCCCCCTCCTGGATCCACTGCAGTTCGCCTACAGAGCCAACAGATCTGTGGACGACGCGGTCAACCTGGCCCTTCACTCCATCCTGCAGCATCTGGACTCCCCGGGAACCTACGCGAGGATCCTGTTCGTGGACTTCAGCTCTGCATTCAACACCATCCGCCCCGCTCTGCTACAGGACAAGCTGTCCCAGCTCAGTGTGCCTGACTCCCTCTGCAGGTGGATCACCCACTTCCTGACGGATCGGAGGCAGTATGTGCGGCTGGGGAAGACTGTCTCGGACTCCGTCACCATCAGCACTGGATCACCCCAGGGCTGTGTACTTTCCCCCCTCCTCTTCTCCCTGTACACAAACTGCTGCACCTCAAGCCACCAGTCTGTCAAACTGATCAAGTTTGCGGATGACACCACCCTCATCGGTCTCATCTCCAATGGCGATGAGACTGCCTACAGGAGGGAGGTGGCTCGACTGGTGTCCTGGTGCGGACACAACCACCTGCAGCTGAACGCTCAGAAAACAGTGGAGATGATTGTGGACTTCAGGAAAGTTACAGCCCCTTTGCCCCCCCTTGCCCTTATGGACTCCCCCATCACCATCACGGACTCCTTCCGCTTCCTGGGCACCACCATCACCCGGGACCTTAAGTGGGAGCCAACCATCAGCTCCCTCATCAAGAAGGCCCAGCAAAGGATGTTCTTCCTACGGAAGCTGAGGAAGCTCAAACTGCCTCCCAGGATGTTGGCGCAGTTTTATACGGCCATCATCGAGTCCATCCTCACCTCCTCCATCACCGTGTGGTTTGCTGGTGCCACCGCCAGGGACAGACTGAGGCTGCAGCGCGTCGTGCGCGCTGCCGAGAAGGTGATCGGCTGCAGGCTTCCATCCATCCAGGAC